>NC_092864.1:20125252-20130985 GCF_032062135.1 Pyxicephalus adspersus | reverse complement strand
GGTGTATTGCAAACTGTTAACAGTATAATAAAAGGTCAAGGGAGAGTAGGTATTTTTTTCATTACTTAATATGACAGGCTGATCAGTTAACTGAACTGCAAATTGCGCCTTCTGTGATGACAAGCACAAGTTGCAGACTCTTGGCCTGTGTAATCTTTGCTGTGTGCTTTTACCAAGTTCTCCTTCTGCAAATGCCATTTTCATCCTTTATTGGATGATGCTGTTTAAATGCCATAGGCTTAGGCTACATACACACATGCATTATTGTTGTTGGAAAGACTGCACGATGCTTGACAAGCTCTGTACATACAGAGCTGTTCTGCTCTATGGACTGGGGAGAACAACAGAGCGGCACCCCACTGCGCTCTCACCCCTTCACTTTTATTATGATCGTTCCTTGTCTGTGGATCCACTTGGATGGGCATGAGAGCGACGGACCACGAGCGATGTACACGCGACAGGTTCTCCGACATCAGCCCTGAGGCGATTATCATGAGAATCATCCGACGTGCGTACATAGTCTATCACTAAATTTTTCAGGTAAGATGGTAACTGTTTAATTTTTAAATTTAATTTTTGCATTAATGCAAAAATATGCAGACATACAGTTTGTTTATTGCAGGTGATGCATACTTTGTGGTATACTTTTAAGCTATCTGCCACAATCCTTATTTTTTGTAGCAATGTGGGAGGGGAGGGGGCGGACTAGAAGATAAACTTAACCTTTCATATGCACTAAGTGTCCACTCTGCAACATGCTAAAGATCATATGGTGTACACTTTTTAATATGATCTTTAAGTATCTTTGAGAATGATTAAATTCACAATTAAAGCATGTGGAGTAGTGGGAGGTCAGGGATGATGTGGTATAGTGCTAGATTACTGCTTGTTGTTAGGAATATAAACATAGTTTAATGTCCATAGTCTCGGTACAGGTGTAAACCCCAGCAGCAGCGAATACTCACCTTCCTGTGTTTTTCTACTTTTTTGTGTCTCAGATGGAAGCAAAGAAGTATACCTTAAACGTTTGAGTATTCCCTTTCCTGCCATGTGGAAGTATAGTGGTGATTGGCTGTTTAAATACTCGGAACTGTCATATACTGTCAGAGAGAGATTTTGGAGCTTACATAGGGCAGTTTTCTTTTCCAGGGAGTTGAGTATGTGCAGCTGCAGTGTTAGCATTTAAAAGAATCTGTTGCTTAGCCAGCATAGGCTAGGTAAAGGTGTACTAAAAAAAAAAGTACTGAATACAGCTTAGCACTTAACACGGTGCTGCTGGCTAAGTCTAACCATATATCTTAAGGGCCCCTGTGAGGCTAAGCATTTTGAAACTGCCATTGTCCATTTGGATGCAAGCTGTTAAGACTTTTTTGGCTGCATATTTGTACCAGATCAGTGAGCTACTAGGCACTGATGCTGGGGCCAGGACATCCCTTCACTTTTAAAGTAAACCTGTCACAGACCATTATTCCAACCAAGAATAAATGGGTAATAATCTAGAAAAATCCTTTCTTCAATGCAGTTCCACGTGTGGTAAAACAAGTCTGATGTCCCTCCAGGGTGCAGCTTTTTTTCTCTCACAGTTTTCTCACACCATTAGAGAAGAGGATTGTGGCAGTTAAATATTACAAAGTATCCAGCTTTTATCCAGAAACAAACTGATAATAGGGATCTTTAGGGGATGTTCCCTGAATCTTTTACTTGTAGTTAATGAACAGCTAAGTAGATGCTTAATTGCTTCAAAGACTTTTTTGGTGAAGGCTTCTAGTAATTATACTGTATCCACATGAAACATTCAAACAAGAGCTGAAATACAGTTTGTAAATGTGAAGTTTACTATCATCTCACAAGTTTTAATGCAACCTTGTGCTTTAACTATCAGCACTTGCCCTCCTGTCACTCACCAGTCTTTTCTGCCTCTGGGTAAAAACAATACACAGTACATGTATGGTGGATCATGTAACTGAACTGAACTTGTGCTTAGAAAATGACCCATCACATTCACATTTGAAGCATCCAAAACCCCATGTAAGCCATGACAGGAGTATCTCCTAGCTTGCACAAAGCCACATTGATCTCATTTGTTGTTTTTGTTCACTTGCACTGCTATAATAGCCAATGCTGTTCTTTACGCAAAACACAAATGGTTTTAACTTTAGTATAACTTATCTATGTCAGACAAGTGTTGATTTTTGGTCATCTGTCTATTTATATGGCTCATATAGATTTGATTGTATATGCTTCCAGTAAAAAAAAAAATGAAATAATTATACATGTACTGTTTGCAGTTTACCCATTTACAATGACATTATTAAAATGTCTCTTAAAATGATCTTCCAAATTACTAGTTTGCTGGGTAGCTTGTAAAATAAATCAGGAGATATTTATGATGATTTATATGGCTGGCAAATACCAATGTGGGACACATCAAATGGAAGGTACAGATATACGATTCCTGGATGCAGCTATCTCCAATGCAATGACAACATTCTCAGTTAAATTGACTAGGTATGGTATTACTCCTGTATATCTAGTGTGTGGTCCCACAGAAAACTTTGAGAAGTCCTAAAAGTGAAAACTTGAACACCTGTGAACTTTTTATTGCTTATGGTGTCCCCCGTTTTCTTTCACTTTGTGTGGTTAAACTGTTATCAGAATTGGGATCCTGTTCACATCTATACATTTATCCTCCTGATGTATTTTTCATTAAAATGCATCAAAAGACATGCTACAGTGTACATTGCATTAAAAATCATCTCCCCCAGAAGACCTCACATTCTAATACCCTTACCATAATTATAGCTGACAACTCTAGAGAAAATCTGGGTTTAGACTAGTTAGATAACTATTGTTTTTTAGGGATGGGATGTCAAAAGAGGATGAAGAGACGGAGTAACAAGAAGTTTGTCTTTGGTGTTCCCTTCTGATGATCAGTGGCTTTCTCAGTCTGTTCTTAGATTTTTAATATCTTGGCTTATTTTTCAAAAAGGGTTAGTGAAGGATTCGTGGTTTGAAATATCTAAGCACTGCAGGCCAGACCACTAATATTTTGAGAAATTTGTTGAAATGCACTTATCATTTAAATGCTGCTATTCTGCCACTTCTAAAAGTTTCCCTTTAAACATTAAACTAGGTATGGCTTCACAGCTGCTGAACAGAGAAATAGGCTTGAGGACCTCGGTGTCAATTGATTTTTCCTCTAACCAAACTCAGAAATTGCACACTAGATTTAGCAGTGTATTTCAAAAACTCTGAAGAAAACATGTGCCAGAGCAGTGACCAATAAATCAGGATGGTCTTCGGAGGTTGAGTTCTGGCCTCCAAGAGAAAGACTGAACCTTTAGGAACTATAGTCTTCAAGCCAGCATGTCTGCATCCTGATGAAGCAAATTAGCTGTTACAAAGTAAATTTTTTTGCAGATTTTTGTTTCCTTTTTTACTTTAGGTCCTTGTAGCTTTTCTAATTCAGTTGAATAATTTACAGTTTTGTTTTACAAATTTTATGTCTTGGGTTGAAAATAATACACTCTAATAAAATAAGCCCCTAGCAATCACATTCCTATTGTCTACTTCCTTGTCTTAGCTTTTACACTTCTGAAGGCTTGTTTTTTGCTGGGAGCAGAAAATCCGTCTTCCTACACCTGTATATTTAAAGAGCTTAAATGAGAGCCCTTTCCCCTTCCACAAAGGCTAATAAATATCTCTCAAATGTCAATGATTTCCTGCCCATTGTATGGCGGGATTGATTCTGAAGACTTGTGCTGGAGGTTAAGTGACACATGAATCCCACAGTCTCTCTAATGAACATTTAATTTCCATGTCTGTGAAGCATTCTTAATTATACGTGAATATATCAGATTGCATTTGGAATTGACTTGGACTGTAGCTAATGAAAAAGGAGACAACAAAAAACAGGGACAGAATAATTAGGCAGATCACAACCTTTGTGGTTAGATTGTTGGAATAAATTTTAAGTATCATAAGTTTGTTGCCATCATCTGTAAAGGTTTCAGGTAAGATGGTAACTGTTTAATTTTTAAATTTAATTTTTGCATTAATGCAAAAATATGCAGACATACAGTTTGTTTATTGCAGGTGATGCATACTTTGTGGTATACTTTTAAGCTATCTGCCACAATCCTTATTTTTTGTAGCAATGTGGGAGGGGAGGGGGGCGGACTAGAAGATAAACTTAACCTTTCATATGCACTAAGTGTCCACTCTGCAACATGCTAAAGATCATATGGTGTACACTTTTTAATATGATCTTTAAGTATCTTTGAGAATGATTAAATTCACAATTAAAGCATGTGGAGTAGTGGGAGGTCAGGGATGATGTGGTATAGTGCTAGATTACTGCTTGTTGTTAGGAATATAAACATAGTTTAATGTCCATAGTCTCGGTACAGGTGTAAACCCCAGCAGCAGCGAATACTCACCTTCCTGTGTTTTTCTACTTTTTTGTGTCTCAGATGGAAGCAAAGAAGTATACCTTAAACATTTGAGTATTCCCTTTCCTGCCATGTGGAAGTATAGTGGTGATTGGCTGTTTAAATACTCGGAACTGTCATATACTGTCAGAGAGAGATTTTGGAGCTTACATAGGGCAGTTTTCTTTTCCAGGGAGTTGAGTATGTGCAGCTGCAGTGTTAGCATTTAAAAGAATCTGTTGCTTAGCCAGCATAGGCTAGGTAAAGGTGTACTAAAAAAAAAAGTACTGAATACAGCTTAGCACTTAACACGGTGCTGCTGGCTAAGTCTAACCATATATCTTAAGGGCCCCTGTGAGGCTAAGCATTTTGAAACTGCCATTGTCCATTTGGATGCAAGCTGTTAAGACTTTTTTGGCTGCATATTTGTACCAGATCAGTGAGCTACTAGGCACTGATGCTGGGGCCAGGACATCCCTTCACTTTTAAAGTAAACCTGTCACAGACCATTATTCCAACCAAGAATAAATGGGTAATAATCTAGAAAAATCCTTTCTTCAATGCAGTTCCACGTGTGGTAAAACAAGTCTGATGTCCCTCCAGGGTGCAGCTTTTTTTCTCTCACAGTTTTCTCTCACCATTAGAGAAGAGGATTGTGGCAGTTAAATATTACAAAGTATCCAGCTTTTATCCAGAAACAAACTGATAATAGGGATCTTTAGGGGATGTTCCCTGAATCTTTTACTTGTAGTTAATGAACAGCTAAGTAGATGCTTAATTGCTTCAAAGACTTTTTTGGTGAAGGCTTCTAGTAATTATACTGTATCCACATGAAACATTCAAACAAGAGCTGAAATACAGTTTGTAAATGTGAAGTTTACTATCATCTCACAAGTTTTAATGCAACCTTGTGCTTTAACTATCAGCACTTGCCCTCCTGTCACTCACCAGTCTTTTCTGCCTCTGGGTAAAAACAATACACAGTACATGTATGGTGGATCATGTAACTGAACTGAACTTGTGCTTAGAAAATGACCCATCACATTCACATTTGAAGCATCCAAAACCCCATGTAAGCCATGACAAGAGTATCTCTTAGCTTGCACAAAGCCACATTGATCTCAATTGTTGTTTTTGTTCACTTGCACTGCTATAATAGCCAATGCTGTTCTTTACGCAAAACACAAATGGTTTTAACTTTAGTATAACTTATCTATGTCAGACAAGTGTTGATTTTTGGTCATCTGTCTATTTATATGGCTCATATAGATTTGATTGTATATGCTTCCAGTAAAAAAAAAAA
>NC_092864.1:20094955-20124086 GCF_032062135.1 Pyxicephalus adspersus | reverse complement strand
AGAAAAATGTCTCTGCTAGGAACTAAACCCCCAAACCTAGCACAGCTAAATATGGAAATGCAGTTTTAATGCCATTTAACATAAATTTGTAGAGATAACGGCCTTTTCACTCTTTCCTTTTTTTGTTTGCCGCTTGTTACCCAAAGGTTCATGCTATGAATGTGATTTTCTAATTGTCTAAGAAACAAACAAGACAAGATTTACTAGTTTATATTGGTGGTACTACCTAAATGCTGGAATTTTTCTTTTTCTTTTTTTTTTTTCACTGATCATGATCTGAGCTGATGCTAGCACCTAATAATGAAAAATGGCTTTATGAAAACAAATATCATTAACACAGTCAAGTTTTTTTAGTGTCTGCATACATATGGGTGCACCTGTTGTGAGCCTATAGGAGACCATGCAAACAAAGATAAATAGTTTCTCTGTTAGTTCTTGAAATAAATATTTTAAAGGTAGCTACTGTGTAGACACTGATTGGTAAATAAAGCTAATGTCATCAAACCTGCAAAATTTGAATGATACATATAATTAGGCAGATTGAATGTGTGTGTATGTGTGTATGTATGTATATGTGTGTATATATATATATATATATATATATATATATATATATATATATACACATATACACACACTTACTCAAATACATTCTTTTAGTTGCCTTATGATTATTTTAGTTGTTTTGTTTTGTCTTCATTGTACAGATCTGAAAAAACAAGTTGAAAGCGCCGAGCTGAAAAACCAACGTCTACGTGAAGTTTTTCAGACAAAAATTCATGAATTTCGGACTGTATGCTACATGCTGACTGGATACCGTATTGATATAACCACTGAGAACCAATATCGACTAACTTCTATGTATGCCGAGCATAAGGACGACAACCTGCTCTTTAAGGTATGACTCATCCTACTTTCTCGTATGTAGCTAATATTCTTCAATGGTTTCCCAGAATGCTTTGTAGCTGAGATGTTGTTGTTTTCTGTTTTGTTCATGCAGTGGCTAATAAATATTTATTGCTATACTCCATTATCCTTTTCATAATAGCTGTAAGGACCATACTAACTTTTCTTATTTTTCAATGGAACTATCCAATTTACCAGTAAGTACATTTACACTACTTAAGATGTCACCAGTACAACTGGATTGCCTCTTTTATTGTAAAGGGCTTACTGTTTAATAATAAGAATCAGTTTTCATTTAGCTTTCCTACTGCTTTTTGTTGGTGTGGTTGCTGCACATAAACTGTGAATTAAAAAAAAAATTAGGTGTGGGTGTTCCTATTATAGGAAATAATTTTGAACATTTAGATCAGCCTTTCTTAACCTTTTTACTCCCGAGAAACACTAAAAAATATTCAGGTCTTGAGGAGGCCATGATAAAATTGTCAGTGTGAGGATTGTCCCTCCTCCTGTCTTTGTCCAAATTAAACTCTTATAGACAGGTATGAAGATCATTGGGATCATGTTAGTGGTCTGGCCCAGGGGAGCTAGATCCAAAAACTATGCAGGCACTCTTTGTTGGGAGGGCAGTCAGTCACAGGTCAAGGAACCCCTGGGCAACCTCTAGAGGAACCCTAAGGTTCCCATGGTACACTGGTTGAGAATGACTGATTTAGACCTTTTCGTCTGACTTTATTCCTGGAGAAGCGCTCCCATTTTTGTTAAAGAATATTGTAAAATATAACTGTTTCATGGTATCATGCTAATGAAAAGTACCTTTCCATTGCAGTCTGCATCTGCTTTGATTTTCCTAAAAATAAAATAAAGTTGGCATTCAATATGGCAGCCAAGAGATCATCTTCACTGAGCAACAGGGCTAATTTAGGACTTAGCCAATAGATGAGCTCTATGGCTCATCCACACCTAAAGGGATGCAGACTTCAACTTCTCGCAAAGATCATACTTCCTGCTGATAGAAATGCTTTGGCTTTACTTAGCAGGAAGTGTGTCGGACTTCCATGAAGAGGTTTCTGCTTTTTCGCAGAAGACTTCATAGGCTTTTCCATTTGTGGCTTCTTTTTAAAGAAAACATATTAAAAGTCTTCTACACCTAGTGGAATTTTAGGGAACATTATGCAATCTAATATTATTTCTTTTCCTTTGCTCCATTTTGCAGTCTACCACACAGGCAAGTGTTACTTGAAGCATTGAATGGTCAGAATTTAAATCTCCCTGAAATTTACCAGATTTTGTTAAAAGTACCAGCGTCCTTTAGTTCCTTTTGAAGTCCTCTGCTTTGAGGTATTTCTTGCTCATTCATACAGTAAATGTAAAGTATCAGCCAAGCAACATCAAGCACAAACTCTGTTGTAATCTAGTGTACAGCACAATGCCAGGCTACAGTAATTCGTTATAGGGTCAGCCTGGGATAGATGCTCTACCATTCTCTCTGCTGATTTCCAGGAATTTCAATCCAGCGTGCTCAGGCACACACCATTTACTCCTGAAAAATTGTGACCTTGACTATAGAAATAGCTCCCCTAGCCAGCGTCTGAAGGGTCATAATGTAGTGAATAAGAAGCTTAAAGTAAACATAGTGGTTAACACTAGCTGGGCTACAATGATATGTGTTTTATTCACGTTGGTTACATATGATTCAGCCTAGCGGTATGCACAGCGTGAAGACACAGGTCTTGGCAAGCGAATAGGAAATGAGAACCGACTGCAAACAAGCACTTTGTCACTTGCAAACAGTGTGTTCTTTGACCTACCGGTGTGTAACGCAGGAAATGTGTGATGTTCAGCGCACCTTAAAACCATGAATTCTTAAAAACATACAAGTGTAAAGCTTTCCTCTCTGCAGGCTTCTGTAATCCGGTGGGTAAGACTGACTACAAAATGATGTTCCAACTTCCTCCACTTCAATACATTCTCTCCATAGTATTATGTTCTACACAAGCTGTGCTTGTTCTCTCCGCCGTGTTTATACTACACATGCAGGCTAAAAGATATTTTGCTCAGTTTTCCCAAAAACACAGAAATTATAATTTAGGCATCAATGTTTAATTTTAGGGACTGATTAAAAAAAATATCCTAGTCCATAACTGGGTAACTGGAGATTGTACTAAAATTTTTTGATCCAAAACTAAGCTGTTAAAAAAAAAAAAAAAATCATCCATGCAGACCTAGTCCTATTGCGTTTTTTTTACAATGCAAGGTCAGAAAACAACTCCATATGTGGACAATATAATTTTCCAGCAGCTGTTATGTAGTTACGTCTCAACTGCCTCTAGTAAATATTCAATAATTCTCTTCAATCTCAGTACTCTCCTTGTCTGTAAATTGGATCAACTTGATGTATCATGTTCACCTCAAAGTGAACTTGTGGCAATATTTGCAATCCAAATATTTGCAGTTTCTTAATAAGTAGTAAATTACCTTTATAATCAATCATTACTTACCTCTGTAGCTGCGATCACTGTGGAGCAAATCCTATTCAAACTTACTGCTTCAAGTCGTTTTGTAAACCAGTTCAGCGCACTCTCACTTGTCACAGCTTTGACTCCATAACCTCTGGCTTTGTCATTTCTAATATGAACACAAAGCAAGTACTTTAAGTGAAGGAAAGGGGAAAACAGTACTAAGCCAGCCAAGTAAAAAGCTTTCTTTAAATTTTTCAGTTAAAAACAGAATTACAATGTGGCAATACCATGCAAGAAAAAACAAATCTCCAAGTCTCACACACCCTCATTTCCCATAGGGTTGTCCTATCTTTGTCTCACTGTAATGTTATCTGTGTAAAAAAACACCATTAAACTGGTTTCATAGTACATTGATGTTGGTAGCAGCCATTTTGTATGATTGAGTCATGTATACTAGGAGCTTATCTCTTGCTTATACATAAGCATTCTCCTCACAGGTAGGGGAGCTAATCGTGGCACATTCTTTCTGTTTCAAACTCCCAGTTCAAAAAACCAATCAGTTTATTAATTTCAGTAATGTTTTATTTATCCTTAAGGAGTGGAAGGAAATTTTTATGCCACAGGTTTGGATCTCTTAAGAGATCTATTCATAACAGCCAATCTATGATTGCAGTATTGTGTTTTTTTATGAAAACCATGGCTGGTTCCTTTATTGTGTGTTGTGAATACCTAGGGCCCTGCATAATTATTTTATAGATGAATATATGTTAATTGTATGTACAAACAAATCTATTTTGTGACTGTGTTGTGGTCCCAACATTACATTGTATATAGGTGATATTTATGTAATTGTTCATCAATTTGCCATTAATATAATTTAGGGGTAAAATGTTATGTTAAAAGTTCTATGCTTTTTTTTTTCTAATACAAAACTGATTTGAATTTTGTAAATGTTGCTCATTTGGTAAGATGCATCCTTTTCCATATGTAGTAATATTTGTTGGTGGTTATTATTCCTATCCGCTGTTATATATCACAGGGTTTTCTATAAAGAGTATAGTTAAATATTTGAGCTCCCCTTTGTTCACTGGAAAATCTGATAAATTAGATGGCTGTGCTGTTATCAATTCTTGCTTGTTAGGAAGGAAACAGCTAAAGGCACCTATGTTAGATAATGTCACCGTATAAGCAATGTTCTCCTTTCACTTCTCTGTCGTTGGCTAACTGAATATATTTTGTTGTGCAAGCTTTGGAGATTAGTCAATATGTAATATTAAGTAATCTCAGAAAGTTGCACAACTTATAAAAATATATTTTTTATTTATACAAAAATTTTATGTCAACAAAAAGTGTATCATATTTGTTGTAGGTCAGTGACTCTTGAATGGTAAATCTGGGGATTTAGCATGACCACCAAGCATTTCGCAATTCAAAAAATAAAAAGAGGTCAACACCTTGTTTCTTGTAACCCCCACCTTGTAAGCTAACAACAAAACTGTGAATATAGGTAAATATAACCACAAAACATTTACATTTGACAAATTCTGTGTAAATTCTGATTTAACAATGGTTGGCCTGCAAAAGCCGGAGTCCATTTCAGACTTGCAGTTGACAATGTGCTATATGCTTAACTGCACCCCCAACTGCTTCCATTCAGTTGAATGGGAGCAGTTGGGAACATTTTTGTGCATGCAATTGTGGTTATGTTGCGATGGGGTAGCTACACAGTTCCTGAAAGTAACATTTCGCTTCTGGCCATGCAGTGGCTTTTCCTTCTCTGAAGAAAGAATTGCAGCAACAATGCAAACACAGTTGCAACCTGTGGGTGGATAGCAGCCGTTTGCAATGCACCTGGGAGTAGCTTACTGTGCAGTTTTCCACTGCAAGTGTGAAAGTTTTTAGTTGTTGAAAAGTGTTTATTGTGTCTCAGACAGAGCCTCCCCCAAATCCCAAGTGTATATGGTGTTGTCTGGAATTCTAAACCAGCATTTATGCTTCATCAGATATTTTCTACCACGGGTAGTCCCAGAGTTAAGGACATCTGACATATGGATGTCTCCTAGATACAAACTGGGCTTACTTGCTTGATTGTGTGCAGAACGGAGGCTCGCTGGGGGGAAGGGGGTCTCCATAAAGTTTTTCTTTTTTTTTTTGTTTGTGATTAACTTACAATGAGGATTTTATACAGTAATTGACACCATGCTGCTTAATAATATGTTGAGACAAACATCTGTCCTAGATGCATTTATTAAAATAAATGTACCTCTTCTGACTTACATAAAAATTCAGCTTAATAACAAACCTGCAGTCCCTATCTCGTATGTAACCCGAGACTACCTGTATTCACTATTTGTTTCTTTGTTTTATTCTGCTATTTCTTTCTTTACATAATTCTCTACAACTACTTTATGGGTTTGTTTTGTTAAGTAAAATAGTGTTTATCTGTGAATTTTTATGAAACCACTCTGCTAAAAAGAGCCCTTTTCCCACCAAAATCTCTGCCAACTTTTCCAGCAATCGCCCAGCACCCTGGTTTATTGAATGTTGTTATTTGTCATGCTGTTCTCTCTGTTTCCAAATAACTTTCGATCTACTGAGTTGAAGTTTGATTCACTAGGAATGCTATCAAAATTCAAAATCACTTTCTGCAGCTTTTATGAGTTTGCTTTTGAACCTTTCACGGCAGGGAAGGAATGAGTTAGAGACGTAAAGCAGCAAACTCTGCCCTTTGAGAAAATTTGTCTAATAAAGTCACTGATAAACCATGCAGCATAACACATGCAGAGACCAACTCATATCCACTCAATAACAACACCTTTTCAGTTGAAATTGACAAACTCTGAGATAAAACAACAGGAATAAAAAGCAGACACAATTTTGCCTAAAAATACTTGCAGAGTTATTGTCTGCTTTCTTTTAATATCACGTCTGCTTTTTTGTGTAATGTATTTTTTAAAGCACATTATATTGCATTTGCCTGTAGGTTACAAGGCTTAAATTTAAAACAGTTTCTTAATAATTTGGAAGGGTTTACACAAAAAAGTTGCATATTGAGAAAACAGTAAAGATAAAGAAATGAAGTTTATTTGCCGTTTACATAAGTGTTTTGTTTTGTTTTTTCAATTTGTGACGCAGACCCGGGGTGTCATTTCAATCTCTAACACATTGGGTCTAATGTGGTCTCCATGTATTAGAAATGAATTCCCAAATGATTTTATTAATTCCTTGATGAATATATAGTTTTATTTACATTTCTGCATTCAGTCATCTCAGGAATATACCGTATTTTTCGCCCGATAAGCCGCTCCGGAATATAAGACGCACCCAATTTTAAAGGAGGAAAATCTAGAAAAAAAAGATTCTGAAAGATTATTCCCCTTCTGATCACTCATGCCATTCATACCGGTATTCCCCTTCTGATCACGCATGTGCCATTCAAATTCCCTTTCTGATCACTCTATGCCTTTCAAATTCCCTTTCTGATCACTCTGTGTCATTCAAAATTCCTTTCTGATCACTCTGTCATTCAAATTCCCCTTCTGATCACTCTGTGTCATTCAAATTCCCCTTCTGATCACTCTGTGCTTTTTTTCCACTGTACGGCAGTTAGGACAGGGAACAGCAGGTGGCGCTGTGCCGGCTTCTTTCGCTCTGCTTTACAGACAGGAGAAGACACGTGCTGCTGCCAGAGAGAAGAGGAGACAGACGCTGCTGCAGCCAGAGACACACGCAGGATCGGGTATCGGGTGAGTATATTATTTTAGTTATTTTATCACACCTTTGTAGTATAGGACGCACTAACTTTTCCCCCCCAGTTTTGGGGAAGAAAAAGTGCGTCTTATACTGCAAAAAATACGGTACTTGACTGTATTGTGCAATTTTGGAGTATATGTGTATCTTTCGACAACCTTAATGCAACATTTATGAATCTATGTATTCATGTATTTCTTAGTTTCGAATGTATGCTTTCTGTTTTCTTTAGCTGATGAACAATCAATACAAATTTTTGAAAAGAAAAAAACAAATTTCTAACAGTTTGTGAATGATTATGATAGTCATTATTATGAGTTATAATATAGTTAGTTTATTTTGCTGGTGATAGTGAAGTCTAAAATTAGGACATCACTTTTGTGTAGATTACATAGTCACATGGTTTTTGTAATATATTTTTATATGTAGCACAGGACCCTAGTAGGGTTTCCACTTGCACAAGCAGCATAGATATGACAGCCAGATCCTATTTTCAAACCACTTTTTACCACATATTTCTCATGCTCCAATTTGCATCTGCAATTGGTTGGGTCTCAATATAGGTACCACAGTAACTTTTTGACACTTTGGATTTAGGAAAGGTATACTTAACTTTTTAGGATTTAAACACATTTATAGATGTCAAGACAGTGATAAAATGATCATACCAGAGTGAACAATAAAACACTTTTGCCTTGTTTTATGTTTTAGCAGATACTTTATCAGAACAGGTGACATTGTGCACTGTACCCATTTCTAACCCAATACTAAAATGGGTTAGAAATGGGTACAGAGGGAGCTCTCTGTTTCACAAAATTCTAAGCCCTAGTGGAGATACAAAAAAATGCCAGAGAAATATGATTTTTATAAAATATTTATTTTTCTGCCTACAAACAAATTCTTATATTCGTTCTCCAGCTTGGATATGTTCCAGTATTCTGCTCCCTTTATGAGAACACAAAGATATATAATATTAGTATGGTACCTAACGAAAGAGAACTTAAAATATTATTTTAGATTACAGGCGCTTCTTAATATTTTTGTGTGTTCTAGTTGCATAAGCTTCATTTCTTACTATATGTTTACTTTTGATAGCGGCTTGTCCCTTGGGTCTCATGTTCCCAAATGACGTATGGTAAGCCCATCTATGTCCCCAGTCTCTACATTAAAGCTTGGGCGATCCAACTGTTGTCTGAGTTCCACCTCTGCTTCGAACTGGAAAATTATTTCATTAAATATGTATGGATTAATGCAGGCTGTGGCTAATGTTCCAGATGCTGCCTGGAACTGCTCAGCAATAACGCCTTGGCCTCTATCTGCCAGTAAAGAATGTGACGTTAACAGTACACTCGGGAGCAGTTCAGCTCCTTGGTAAGGCAGGTTCAATTAGTACTTAAATCATCCTTTCTTTGAGCAAAGCCCAGAGGGGTTGTGAAGGGAGACTGGTTTACCTCTATTGACACAAAACACAGCAAACTATTCAAGATGGGGAAATTGGCATTTCCTCTTCACCTATACAATGTGTTTGCCAAAAAGTTTTCTGTTTAGTTTAAAGTAAACTAAACATGGTGTTTCAAATGATTCTACATAGTTAAAATGGTAAATAATCCAAACTGTTTCCCAAATTTTGGGGCTGATATTTCTTTTGCTACAATTCACTGTAGTGATACACGCTCATTTAAAGCTAAACTCCAGCCTTACCTTCAGTCCTTTACAATCTGTATTTCAAGTTGCAGAAGTCAAACCCTGTCTTATTCAGTTGAGGACATCATCTAGCTCTTTCCTCCCAAGTATCCTCTGGATTTCAAAGAGAAGCATATAGACTCACTAAATTTAAAATATGGGTTTTCATTAAACTAAAAAGGGATTTAAAAGGCCCAATGTTCAAATCTTGTCCAGAATGCTATCTGCAAGGATTTTGCCATTCCCCAGTGGGTTCCACCCACATCCCAAAAACATGTAGTTTGGTTAATTGCACCCAGACACAGCAGGGCTATAGGAAGTAAAGTCTGTGTTGGCTTTGAGCGTGTTGGCTTTGTTATCACCACAATCCAAGACATGCGCAAGCTTTCAGGGAAGTGGGTGCCCAAATGTTTGAACAGTGATCAGAAGAAGGAATGAGTTCAAGCATCCAAAGCCGTTTTGGCCCATTTTGAAGCTACAAAGCATTTTTTGAAGGAGGCAATTAAGATGAAACTCCGTGGAAAGTTGAACAAAAGGGATCCTTTTTTTGCAGAACAATGCACCTGCGCACATGTCCCATGCTGTGGCTGCCAAATTGAACACCCTGGGATTCCAATTGGTCCACCATCCCCGCCTACTCACCTACCTGGCCCCTTCAGACTATTATCTCTTCCCGAATTAGAAGAAACCCCTGAAGGGGCAACGTTTTAAGGACACTTTATTTGAACAGTCTAGAAAAGCTGCAACTACGCTCTACCAAGTGCATCAGTCTCAGGGGGGAATATGTTGAATAAATGTGTTATTTCATAACTCTGACTCTCTTCTTTCTGGGCAAAGCCAGGATCTTCTCAGCACCCCCTCCTAGATAGATAGCTTTTGATGGATTCTAATCATAAGAATGCTAGTAACAAAACAAGAGAAGCACATCCCAAGGACAGCCCCTTCTGGTGGTCTAACCACCCACCTGGTTTAGGCAGCTCAGTTTTTTGTTTTGTTTTAGGGACATAGTATGCTATGTTTAAAACGTTCCTACTTTCCTAAGGTTCTTCCTTTTCTTTGACCAAAATGTTTATCATACGATCATCATATCATTTGTCTTCATTATCTGGATGAGATTGGGGTGGTTAAGGAAGGAGAGGAAGGACTCTTTTTGTTATCGTTTAGGGTTTCATATTTAGGAACTTAGCTCAATGCACTATAAAAGTTTGTATGCCCTAATAATTTCTCCATCAAGCTTTAATATCTCAGGTGTGAACGGCAGTCACTTGGTCCTACATTGATAGGATTAAACATGTTTACAAAATTGAGGATGCCACTTTCGATGCCAGAATAATAGGATGGCAGGAAGACAGGGCCCAAGCTGAACGTTGGAAATGAAGTTTTTGCAGAACTACAAAAACTGACTCTGGGAGTTACCCGTCTTCCAACAAGCTTTTCACCAGTAAAACAGTATGGGGAGCTAAAGGTAATAAGATAATTTGCGTGACAAGCTTTTACATAAGGTTATAGGATTGCTTGGAAAGAGACATTTTTTAAAATGTGAAAGAATATATTGGCAAATTTTTGCCTGGAACTAACTGAAACAGAATTTTGAAGACAGTACTGTACATCAAAAAGCAAAAAGTTTCAGGTTAACAGCCTTTCACTTAGCCAGTTCTTTCCCAAGCATTCCTTTTATCAATTAGCAGTCTATTCATAGTTTTTTGTTTGTTTTTTCAGTGCCTTTACATAAACCTGAGCAATCCCCCATCATTGGCTACAATTCCTGTAAAATGAATCACTGAATAAACTGTGATGCCTGCAATCCTCCATTCTCCTGACAGGTTCATTCATAATTCATTTGTGGTTTGAATAATCGTGAGATACAAACCTGTAACTTTCTATACATTTTTTTTACCTTCCCCTCTAAATGCTGCAGTATGTCACTTTGATCCTCTTTCCCAGGAATTTAGCCAAAAAATAAAAGATGAAGCAGCAAGGCATCCATTATCAGAAGGCTCATCGGCAACATTTTGGCAAACTGCCTTTTTTTACCCAATGTGTTTTTCTTAAAGTTTTTACAACAGCTGTATAGTAAAGCAAAATACAATACCCAACTAGGTTAAAGCTGGCCGTAGAAATCAAACGCAGTCTGAATGTGTGATCTTTTAAAAGATCCTTTATTAAAAAAGAAAAACATGCTCTGACCAGCTGAGCTGGCATGTTTTTGGCTACGGATAGTAGAATCCAGCAACTAGACACCTCTGGTGCTGGCATGCTCTCGGATGGTGTGGGTTCCTCTAAGTTTTATTTACCTGGCATCCAAAGAAGTACCATTGTTATCATCTCTTGCCTATGGCTACTGGAAGACAGTGAGTGTTTCTTTACTTTGGAGACACTGGTGATCACCAAATAGATAGTCAATTCCTTGGACAAATGGTGTTTCATATGATAAATTGTTTCATAAACAGAAGCTATTCACTGCAGAAATAAATTGCTTCAAAATTACATATGTAATCAAGATAATGAACAACTGGAATGTACTTTGTATGATCATTTGAATAACTTGAGGTAGAAAACATAACTAGTTCCTAAAAATGTTGGCATGGGATTTTGGTTACTAGTTCGTACATTGCATTGTGTTCTATTTACAATTGGGTATTATGGTAATTGTCTCAATGCTTAAGCAGAGACCAGTGAAATGTGTGTGAGGAGGTCCCAAACAAGGGACCGTGTTGTGCATTTTGTTTGGAAAAATTACATTTTTACAAAGCACAGATCACAAGCATTTGACTGTTGTTATTTCTTTATGTCCACAAATCTATGAATAAGCTCCAGTTTGCTCAGCACCTGAGCCTAATTACAGGATAGCCTGGAGCAGCAGACTTTTATTTCCTTCAGAATTACAGTGTCTATAGAAGTCAATTTGGAAATTTAGCTTGCTGTTTATAAAGAGGTCAAAAAGGCTGGTTATTTCAGGTGTTAACTGAGTAAACACATTTTTAGTAATAAAGGAATGTGTACTCAGCTAGGCTTGATGCTGTAATATATTTTGGATGTTTAATCATGTATTGAGCCCCCTCTCCTGTTATAAAGGCATTTATGGTTGAGATCTCGGTAAGGAAAGCTTTTGAAAGTTTTGCTGTGTTTAAAAAAAGTCCCTAATGACCATAGTAGTTGCAAAAGATTTGTCACTGTGCTATCAAACAGCTTACTATAGAAAGTTTTTGTATTTTATAGTATTGAACTGACTGGCCTTTAAAGTTAAAGAAACCCATAGTTTTTTTCAATCTTGCTGAAAGACATCTTTAAGTCAAATTTATTTATTACTTTAAGGAACTACTTGAAACATGTGGCTGTTGGCCTCATTTAGACTATCAAGCTAATTGCCCAGTTCTTTTTTGCAGGTAAGGGATAAACTTGTATCCATTTTCCTGTGCAAAGTGCTTGGGATTTTAATATGGCCTCTGTGATCTATTGTGTTGGGATTGTAGCTTTTAAGGCGGTAATTGGTGCCTCCTGTAAAAACCCAGCTTCTGTTGTTTGTCTTTCTTGCTTTATTGTAACAAAAGTCTATCTGTAATACCAGCTAAAGGGATGTAAGAGCTGATGCAAGGTACTGGCACTCAGACAGGTACAGATGTATTTGATTGTGCTCTGCATGTTGACAGAACCAATTATGGTCCGTAGAAATATAAAGAGAGCTGCCTATTGCTAAAACACATTCACACATGTTGTTTCTTGTTTTATTTCACACTGTACTTCCGCTCCTCTCTGCACGACACAATGACGAATTGAACCAGCTTTTTAACTCTACATCTGCTAAAATAGAAGTACAGTTATGTAGCAGAAACATAGAAATCTCCCCAAACTCTAAAAGTTCCAGTTTTCTTTGATTTCCAGTCCCAGAATCTCCCTCCTCCTGTTTTACTTTTAACATGTCCTTCTTCTACCATCCCATCTAACCGTGCCAGTGCATAGAGGTTTTTTAAGCTCTCTCTTGCTTTCTATACTAGATATTGCATCTTTTTTATTGTTGATTTGCTGTAGAAATGTACAGAGAATGTACCTTCCCTAAAGGCTGAACATAGCCATTCTCGCAATAGCCAGGATAAGTTGTCGTTTTTCTAGGGTCATTTTAATAGTAAAACCTGGGAGAAGTTTGAACCATAACAAAAGAGATTTATTCTGCTGACATTGCTTTCTTTAGTTTTAGAGGAAGTGACCTGTACCTTTTATCATCTATATACCTTTTCTGGATTCCCTTTTATTCCAGTAATATGTACCGGTCTTTATTTTAGGCAAAATAATTTAACTTTTCACAAGTCAAAGGATCTTTTTTTGTTAACGGTGCATGAAATTGGGGTTTATAACCCTAAAGATGAAGTTTATGTTCTCAGAAGCTTGGAAACGGTAAATGGACTGCATGAAAGATGATATTCCTAGAAAAGACTAGCCTTTCTGTGCTGTATGATGAAATACCGCCCTGCCTCATCTATGGAGTTTATTGGCTATTTACAAGAGTTATGAGTGACACATCCTAAGTGGTAAAATTGAGGAATGGTTTCTGAAGGTTAGTTGCTATTTATTCTGTACAGCCCAGTATTCTCCATATTTCACAGAATGTATATAAACGCTTATCCTTATTTTGTCTAACATAACACTCAACTCTTTGACCACATCTTTTTTTCATCCTATTTTTTGTAAGCCTCATATATTTTCTATGTGACACCCTGAAAATCGGGTGGTGATAGTCACTAGTTTCATAGGAAAATAAATATCCATGCCATGGCTCTCAGCAGTATTTACTTTTGATAGGGGAATTTTGATTTATGAATCCTGAATAGTAGGGTTTTTCAAAATGAGCTTTTTTTTGACCTTATACATGTCTCTGGCATTTCTCTCATTATTACTCATCTTCTAAGTGATGTAACTGTATACCAGTACCTACGATATGGTCACAGTCCCAACCAATAGAAAAATAACATTAAATTATTATTTAGGTTATTGGCACTAAATTAGCTGAAATATTTTATGTACAGCAACCAAAATGTAAACTCATGTATATTTCTCTATATGCAGGTAAATATAAAATATAGTGTCCTCCATGAGTGTCCTGTATAGTGTCCTCCATAATGACTGGGACAAGAACACATTTTCCTTTGATTTACCCCTCTGCTCCTCAGTAAAAAATTTTAAATAAAACAGTTCAGAGGTGATTAAAGTGCACATTATAGATTTTAATTTAAATTTATCTGCATATATTTTAGTTTCACCATGTAGAAATTACAACACATTTTATACACAGTAATTTCAGGGCACTTTAATGTTTAGGGCAAAGTAAGAGTATAATAAAAAAAAAAATGGAACCTGTCAATGCATGGTGTCACATCCAGAAATACAAAACAAGCAAGCATAAATTATTATGGACTTTTAAGGCACATTTCCTCAATACGTTTAGAAAAATGATTGAGGAAATATGCGTTAAAAGTCCATTACAAAGTAAGTGTAGGTATATAAAAGCAGTTATGTTTAGTACTTTGTTGTATATCCCCTGCATGCACAGACTGCTTGAAGTCTGCAATTCATAGACATCACCAGGTGCTGGGTCCTCTCATGAGATGCCTGCCAAGCCTCTTCTGAAGCCACCTTCCCCTCCTGCTTGTTCCGGGGCCTTGTCCCTTTAAGTCCTGCTTTTTGTTGGGAAAAATTGTTGTGATAATAAATTTGTAAAATAATAGTTTTGTAAGAATGAAAACTAAAAAGTTTTAATCCATTTAACCCAAACCTATTATATTTTTGTAAGTTTACTTAACAGTTGTCCAGGATTGGTAGCAGGAACCGTTATGTGTCTGGTTTACCTTTCGAACTCCTGTCACCACCAGACCCCTTTAGAATTACTATTTATCTATCGATTTTCTGAAAATCAGTTGGATAATCAGAGCTAACTGTGCTCTTGCAATAAGTGTCTAAGTCTGGTACATTTGATTTTTAATAGGGCTCCATACTAAATGTGGAAGCAAGCACTGTATAATGCTGCAAAGCCTAGGAATTAGCTTGGAAAACGTGTCTTCAGTACTTTCTTAGTCCTGCCTCCATTCTATACATAACAGGAGCCTTAAGTCACTAAACCTTTAAAAACCCTATGCTTTATTCCATCCAAAACTGAATTCCAAGGTTCATGTCTACTGTCTAATGATAAGTCAGGCCCCAATTGTTATGCCAAACTGCACGTTTAAAAAAAAAAAATGTTTCTTGTTCTTCTTTTAAATCCTGGAGATATCAAACTTTGCTTCAGAAAGTGCCGTGTTTTCAAGAAGCAAGCAGATCTCATGGTTATCCTTGAAGAACAGTCTCATGGGACTCCAGCATCAGCAACAAAATGGAATACACTGAACTCTTTGTAACCTGATTTCCGGATGACTAGAGACTTCTTTTTTTTTTGTATTTTTTTCTTTTCTTTTTTTATCTTGTTATTTATTTTTTCAAATGTTAAAAGTCCACAATGTACTGGTACCCACTGATGTGAAAAGACAAGAGGGGAGACTGTCTTAAGCTGGGTAAGACGCAACACATGTAAACAGCTGTCATTTTTAATCTCGTACAGCACATTCGCATGTAGCATTTCTATTTTTCCCACCAGCGATGACAGCTTAATAGTAAAGTCTGTACAGGATGTGGGGGCGTAAAGTTTTACTCTGAGAGAAACAATGTGGCATATTTCTAAAGCAAAAAAAAAAATCTGTCTTTCTAGAATGTCATTAATGTATTTAGATTGCAACATTACTCCTGTGCTGCCACAATGTTTTGTAATAAACGAGGTTAGTGGGATAACAGTGGGGCTTTGAGTATAGATCTATTCATGGGCCCTCCTGCAAATCTTTTCTAGGAATAGGAAGCATTTTTGTTAGGGAAAAGTGAAGCTGCTATATCATAGCAGATATTTATTGTACAGGGCTGCATGATATGTTGTCGCTATATAAACTGTTTAGTAGTAATAATGTCTGAAGATGTCTTTAGGGATTCTAATAAATTGTATCTCTAATTAAAACCTTTTTTTTCTTTTCCCATAGAATGGGAAAATGTTGGACTTTATGTCAAGTTTTTAGATGCTATCTATATACTAATCACCATTTTAATTGTATTGGTGAACAGTTTGAGAGCAGCTCAAATTTTAGAGTTTAGAATACCCCTAATTTCAGGAGACTTCTCTTAACTGCCTGTTGCAGTTTTCCTTTATGAAAAGTAAAGGGAATTTACCCCAAAGGTGTTCAGACAGCCAAAAAAACAAAATTAAAAATAACTTAAAGCGTACCTATCTCCAAATTTTTTAACTTTATTTAAAAGGGTGGCTAACCCTTTATATAAAGAATAAAATGTGTGTGTTTTTTTAGTTAAGGGTAGATCTCTCCCCTTCTGTCTTTATTTTTGCCACAGTAAGACAAACCTGCTTGATTTGTGTTTGGATGGATGGCGATATGCTCTCTATATTTAATGGTCTTACCTACATATTAATACAAAGTTTATTTACAAATCCACAGTCTGTTTCTTGTAATAGTGCTTTGGAATGTACATTTTTCAGACTATATTTAAATGCCACAAGGTCATTGTTTTTGTTTCTTTCTTTTTAACTTTAGTGTATGTAGCAGTAGAGCAAACTAGAGAAAAACACTGTTTCCTGTCTGTAGTTGAAAGCTGAGCTGAACGTTTTCCTGATAAAAATAGTTGTCATTCTTATAGATACTCATCCAAAGAAAATTATTTTTACACAGTATTTATAATGCCTATTACGCAGCGCTTTACAAAATCCATAGTCATATCACTAGCTGTCCCTCAAAGGATCTCATAATCTAATGTCCCTACCTCAATCATATGTATATATTGCAGTCTAAGGTCAATTTTGGGGGGAAGCCAATAAACCTAACTGCATGTTTTTGAAATGTGGGAGGAAACCCACCCAAACATGGGGGAACCTGCAAAGACCAGAGTGCTAATCTCTGAGCCAACATGCTGCTCATTTTCAGCTGACCAGATCCCCCTGATCCCTGCCTTAATTCCAGAAACTGTAATTCCTACTACTTAATGAGTAATTTTGCTTACCTCAATTAATAAAACCTGTAAAAAAACATGATTTGTACAATTCTACCATATATTGCAGAAGAAGTTATTTATAAGTTAAGATATAAAAAGATGATAGTCTCCCTCCCACGGTAAATCATTTTCCAGAAAGCCTTGTTTTCTAAATAGATTGAAATAAAAACTTTGAAAATATATAGGCAAGACTTAAATGGAAATGCATTAAATACTAAACTTAAAATGTGAAAATCACACTAAGTGATTTTCAAATAAACTTTACAATGGTTAGACAATGTGCCACAGATGACGCTGTTATAAAAAGAAATTAATAATTCTTAAAAATCCTGGGAATATAATTTTTTGCCCACCTTTTGCATTATATTTTACAATGATTGACTACTCTAGGCTCAAAAAGTTTCAAGGAAATGCAAAGCGCTGTGTGAATTCCGAGCTCTTTTAGGTAATAATCCTAGATTGTAAGCTCTTCTGGGCAGGGTCCTCTCCCCCTGTCACTGTCTGTATTCGTCCGTCATTTGCAACCCCTATTTAATGTACAGCGCTGCATAATATGTTGCTGCTATATAAGTCCTGTTTAACGATTATAATAATAATTTACAATGACATACTGATTCATATGGGAAATCCTACTATATTCTTATAGAAATTACCAGGTAACTATTTTTGCTCCAATAGTAACAACTTATATTTTTCAGTGTGGCTGATTTTGTATAAGGACTCATAATGCTTGTGGACCATATTTGCAAGTTAATGAATGAAAAGTCACAGAAATTTTTAACGGCCGGAGTATTCATTCTTCACTTTTTTTTCCTTATGCTGGGCTGTAACTTCAACTCACAGCATTTAAATCAATTGCAAAAGCTAACTTTATTGTAGGCTAAGATTGATAAATCTAGCATTTGTGTAAAAAGATGTTTACTGTTATTTCTTGAGCATAGACATATTGAAAGCACATATTGAAGAATGTTATGAATTCATTTGTTAAAGCCACTTGTCAGGAAAAAAAATGTTAAAGGTTATATCTGTAGACGTACAGATAATGGTAAAAATGGTTAATGTACAGTGGAGTATGAGATATATAGCAGATTTGTTTATAAATTCTTTAATAGAACAGATTGTACATATTCCCTGTTGGAGCTTTATATAGTACAGGACTCCACGGATATTGTTAATGGATGTTTAATTGCCCATTTTGCAGTAAATAAAGTATTCTGCACAAACTTAAACTTAGTAGCGGTAATGCCAAATCAGAACTGACATTAACAGGATACTAACTAGAAATTATTTAAGGCCACATGAATGGGAGTAGCAATGTTATGACCAGTTTCATGAATGCTATGACGGTTACTGAGGGTGATCTGTCCTGAAACAAATGCTATCAGGATAATACATTTTTTTTTTTAATATTTCAGCTGTTACCCTGGTTTAAGCATAATAGTTAGGAGATTTGCATTTGCATGATAGATTTTTGTTGTGGTTCAGTGACCTTGGACATTAATAATTAGCAACTTCTTTTTTCTCTCAGTATATGTTTTCATACAAAGAAATGACTAGGGGGCTATGTCAGCAGTTTCTTGCTTGCTACTTGCTTGCCAATAGAGGGAACCACAGCCCACAGCAGGTGACGCAGACATCTAACACACCCAAAAGTATTGGATGTTAAGATTTTGCCAGTGTTTTTTCTATGGAAAAAAAGACAAAATTCCTAGAACTGGTGGTAGCACAGGTAAGCACGAAATATGTTTTTTTGCCAAAAGTATTTTTTTAAAAAAAAACACATAATAGTTACTTTATTAGGGGTACAACTGTTTCATGCAAATGGGGGAATAAAGGGTTAGTATATCTGTAGTGCATTCTTAAAGGTAGAAAACAAGAATTCTTAAGGCGAATATGTAGTATTGTAAATTCAAGTCCTTTCATATTCTTAACAGACAGCAACAAGTTAGCTTTAAAGCCATCTAATAAGGGTCTCTTTATCTGAAGGCACTGATAATTGATCACAGTAGAACACGGACATGGTTCAAATTGTTCTCTTAGCAGCTTAACTCACCTCACCACACTCCCTCCCCTCAAAAACGAAACTCCTGCTAAGTTTTCATAGATTCTTCTACTGTGGATGAACTGCTGCAGAATGTGTTGCTTCTCAGCTAAGATCAAGTGTAGTACCTAATTCTTCCAGTGTTTAGGGTGGAATGGCGCTGTATTCCTGGCAAGAATGCAGTGCACACACTAGTACCTCTGTTGGGACGGTCTGCTTGATGGTTTAGCTCTGTAAGGGGCTGCCCTATGCTAATTCCTCTGCCTAGCGTTCACCAGATAGAGGCATAGGGCCTGCCCTGATAAGGAGCTCCCAGATAGTGGACTGTCGGGCTGGTTTGTGTAGGGAACCCTTTGTCTGGCTATGCAGTCCCATAGAGAAAAGGTCCCCGTCTGACCCTAGTAGGTCCATTCCAGTTTTGGTTGGATGGACTCAGGACCCTTGCCCTGGGGGGTCAGGGGAAATTGGGTGGCCATTTCTCTTTGGAGGAGGGATCGCAATAGTACCCCAGTGCACGCTTTTTGTGTGTTGTTTTTGCACTTGCACTTTTTTATTGAGCACAGGGTTTTTGTTTAGTGGATCACATTATGCAATATTCGATAAAAAAAAGAATGTCTGTTGCTAATAGGGTCAATGAGGGCATGTCTTAAAGCAATTTTACTGCTTGCTAATAATATGTAAATATTCAATTGTGTATATTTCCTGTCCTTACATTAAACCTCTACACAAGGTGGTGAATAAGAATGATGCCTAAATACACCAGCACTCCTTTTTTTATTCTTAAGGTGCGTACACACTTCCAATTTTTATCGTTCAAAACAAACGACGAACGATCGATTGGGCAAAAATGGTTCGTAAAAAAAGTAACCAACGACGCCGACGAACGAGGAAAGTCGTTGGAAACGAACGACCGGACCGGCGGATCGGATTGGACGACGATCGTTGATCATCGTTCGTGTGTACGGTCGTTCGTTGATCGTCCATGATCTGAGCATGCGTAATGAACGAACGTTCGTTCACTTTCCTGTCGTGCACATAGTTCCTCTATCGCTCAAACGATCGTATCTATTGTGTGTACAATATCTACGAACGATCGTGTCGTTATCTCTATGTGCAGGATCGGTGCTATACGATCGTTGTAAGGTAGCCTCAAACAGGAGCTACCTTACAAATCAGGGAGAAAACTGACAGCATGCCATCGTCCCCCTAACCATAAGGACATCCGCAGATTGTTGGAGCTCCCTCTGTCTCAGAGGGGCTTAAATTTTAATCATTGAATTAATTTTACAGGAACCAGAGCTCAATATTTTACTGCCAGCTGGCATTAATAATGAATGCGGTGAATAATAACATTACAGGAAAGAGAGAAGGTTAGCAAATGTTTTTTGGACACTCTTTGAGAAAGATTGAGAAATGTTGTCATTCTGCTCAAAAT
This sequence comes from Pyxicephalus adspersus, assembly GCF_032062135.1. Classification (NCBI taxonomy): domain Eukaryota; kingdom Metazoa; phylum Chordata; class Amphibia; order Anura; family Pyxicephalidae; genus Pyxicephalus; species Pyxicephalus adspersus. The sequence goes on along the minus strand of NC_092864.1, from coordinate 20,103,742 downwards.
GAAATATTTCACATTTTAAAGAAATGGTGTTACAGTTCAGACCAGTGCTGTTAAACCGCTTGGTAAATAATTAACATCCAGGATCATCCAGGCAGGGGATAGAGAGTGCTTGCATTAAGCAAATTAAATATTTTAACATTTCAAACATTTATATGTGCACAGCTGTATATGCAGTGAGGTGAATTGGAGTTGGTCTAATCCACTCAGTAAAGATAGCCAATCAGCATTGCTCCTTGTGACTAAACATTTTCCTGCAAACTTAAAAGTTAATGATTTACTTTTATACCAAACTACAAAGCTGCATCCTTATTCCTGGAATTCATACACAAAAGCACAACTAATTTGCACCTGGTATTGTGTTGTCACGATTGTTTACATTAAAAGCAAATCTACTAGGTGCACGCTGTCTTCTCTATCCAGGACCAGCAAAGGAAAATCTTTTCCACACAGCCTGACCATACCATACTCTAAGAATTCACTCTGCATGGTGTTGACCATTTTTCTCTTGTATTCAGCATACTGAATATCAAGTCAGATTCAGATTCCTACTTAATGTAACAAGACATGTCATGATTTTTTAGCTACTACAAACCTGTAAAAAATGCTTTCCTATATGCCTTCATTTTAGCTTTAATTTGAAACTTTTTTTGTGTATAACCTATATAGTACATGTACCTTATCCCATAGCAATCTCTCCCTTTAATTCTGGGCTGGTGCCCTTCTTTTACTGTACATAACATATTTGAATGGGGAAGTGCTACTGACTGTGCATTACTAAGACCTGATTGCCAGAGGAATGTAGCATGAAGATAAGACTAATAAAATGGAGGACCTCAGGATACTACAAACCTTTAATAGAAAACATGACTGTAAGCTGGAATAAGCCTTGACGGCCTGCCTTTATCCTGTTGGTAAACATGGTCCTTCACTAAGGGCTCTGCACAAAAGTCTGTGTTTAAGCCGTTCATGCAGCACCAAGATGATGCTTACTGAAAGAGAGGGCTCACCCCTCCTTAATTGCTACTTGGAGAAACTTGTTTTCTAGATCACAGCAAAATAATAAAAAAAAGCTGTAGCTATATATCAGAGATTAAGCTTTTTTTCTCTTTTGTGTGATAGCTTTGTAGCTTTACTAGATGCTTTAACCCTATAGAAGTAAGCAGGGATGTTTATTTAAATGACAGAATGCTATTGCTACTTGTACATTTGGATTGTGGGCCTCATTTTTCCAAGTGAGGAAGCATTTTGTCAGACTGTATTGACTACAGCAACCAATCATATCGATAAAAGGATTAATGTTGTTGCTATGGGAAATTGATTACTCTGAAACACATTGATAAATAAGTCTCGGCCTAATCTAATTCAATTAAACCTAAGTTGGCTACCACACATAGGCTAGGGCAGGCTATCAGACATGTGGGCACCATCTGCCCAATGAAAATATTATCTATACATGTCACCTGAAAATGCATATTTATGTTAAGATTCAGTGATAGCAAATTCAGTAGTAATTGTTAAATCAAAATGAGTCTTCTAATTAAAATTGAGCAAGGGTGTCTGCTGCTTACCCATCACTGTATAAAAGGCTCAATCCCTTCTGCAGTGGTTGCACTTTTACATTTAATCTACCCTAATATTGAATTGCAGCCCTTTGATAAATGCAATGCAGAACAATTGTGTTCCCATGTTTCTAAAATACTGTACGTGGTGGCAAGTAGGGGTTATAAATGGTATCTATTAAAATATTAATATGTCATGTCTGTATTTTGATGCCACCAATAAAAATACGAAAATGCATACTAAACACCAACATTTCACAAACTTTTTAATGTGGAGAACACTTAAATATAACTTACAGATCTTCAGGGAACCCCTGAACATTATTACTTTATCGGTAAATGGCTGTACATTAGTTTGGTGGTCAGTGGGTAGAAGAATGGTTGAGAAACACTGCTATAGAGAGTGAAAGATTTAATCTCAACTACAGATCCATCTGTAATACAGTTAATATCTATCCCTTCTTTATTCCAGATTTCAGTGCACCTTGATCTGATATATGTATTGATTTATATTCCCTATACATTGCACTGATGTCTTTTCCAGCTGCATAAGTCAACTTAACAGCCGTTAAAATAAATATTGTCTTAGGAGTTTGACAAGAGCCTAATGATTTTAGGGTCAGCAACTTGTGTTAAATGCTGCAGAGAGCTGTCCAGTGTAAATGTTCTTGTTACTATTGCTTTTTCTGTACATTCTGTTTTGATCTGCAACCATATTCGTGTTAAGTCATACTGCAATGATTCCAGGGCAAAACTGCCAATCATAAAAATTAAACTGAGGATTTAAAGAGACACTATACTTCCCATTTAAAATATACATATAGCATCCTTCATCCTTCTAGTTCTTTACTTTAATAAAGCTGTGAAGTCCAAAGCAGGTTTTCCATTTCCAAGCTGTGTCCTATAGTGGTGGCCTGGAGCAGCTTTTTTGCAGCAGGGCTGGATATTATCCCCAAAGATATCTCTTCATAATGCTTTCAGGGACATATACAAATGTATGATTCATTAAAAATGTACAGTTATCCCTTAAAAGGAGTCTATCTTCATTTTGGCAAGTGTCTTTTAAAATATACACATTTTTTAAGCTGATGTATTCTGTTCCTTTTTATATGCAATCTTTTTTTTTTATATTATTGATTATTGAAGAGAGAGAGTAAAACAGCGGTTGGCTTCTTTTTTTTAGACAGTCTCTCTCATTTAAATTCTTTACAAAGTTATGTGTATGCAAAATCTGCACAATAGAGGTATTTGCGCTATACCTCCATTATGGAGATTCACTTATACCACAGTCCGTGCAATGTGAATTGGACATGAGTTGGAAAAACAAAGTTGGACCCTATTCTTACCCTTGAGGTCTCTGTGGCACCCCTTATCTGAACAACGATATATACATGAGCTGTCCACTTTTGCAGATATTGAAACGGAAATCCAGACATAGTGCTAAATACACATGAAAACTGTATAAGGGACTAATTCTACCTGCCAAACAATTTGTATTTATGTCCATCCAGTCTTGAAGGGCACATAACTCTGCTAAATGGCACAGCCAAAATGTAGGTGCTTTACACTGCTTGCATTCAAAAGCTACGTTAAAATGACATATTAGTATAAAACAGCCCCGAGTGTGTATCCTTTATATCTGCCTGAAATTCAGCCTATTTGTGCTAATTTAAATGAATTTAAAGGCAAGTCCACCAAAAATGAATATGAGTTGAGAGGCCAACATAGAGCATGTATTAATCTTCCTCTGGCAGTTCTTTAAAAGCAACAGTTGTCATTAATGTTCCTGTTAAATATTTTTTTAACCTAAAATAGTCATGACATTCACTTAAATAATTTAAATAACTACCTACATTTTGTTCTAATTTGTGAGAAAACAGGTCAAATGGAAAAAAATGAATTAGTGAAATAAAATACCTGGTTAATTTTTATTAGGTGGACCATAAAAATTAGTTGCCCACTATGGTTTAAATGTACCCATTTCCATGATTTATAAGATCTAAAGCTGTAACTAGAAAATACTAGCTTGCAGTAGTTTGATGATATGTTGATTCCTATTCGCAAATAATGATAGCAAACACATTGCTTTAGTGCTGAACGAGGCCAGGGATCAATCCGTTCAGACGTCTCTGGCTCAGCTCTGGCCCTGCTTCCTCACTTAGCTGTTGCCTATCAGAGCAGAGCCAATCTGAGAGGGTCACAACCTTCTTTGTGGTCTCAGATTAGCTGCAGAGTCTTCATTACCAGTCTATAAAGAGACACGAACAACAGAAATATCTAGAAATTCAAAATAATGAGCAAATACACCATTCAATTAGAGGCCTATAGGACGTTACAAAATATAGAAAGATCTTAAGTTATGTATAGTACTCAGACACATGCCCAGATAGGTCATCTGCTGAGCAGAATATATCAAGTATTTTGTAATTAAGGCGTTCTGTGTCTTAGCAGTGCTTCAGCATGTTATGTTTAAATTCTGAAGCTATGGTATTTTCTACTGATATGTGTGTGCAAATGCTGCTTCTACAAGAGCTTGAGTAATTAAAGTTTATGTTAAGTGGTAAAGCTTGATGGATCATGACCTTGCTAACTAGAGTTGGCCATTTGCTGCTGGTGTGTAGATGATCCTTCTATAAATGTGCAAACCATGGCTTGCATTTTTCACAAACATCTGAGGATTTTATCAATCTGAATGTGTAAAATCCACTCAGAGGTTAAAACCTTTTCCATTAACTACTTTTTTTCTGCCCAATGAGTTTTTTTACAAATTATATGAATTATAAATAATATATTTATTTACATTGCTCACATATTGAAGGATGTATTGATCTCTTTTGTTTGCTTTTTAGGTAAGTGTGCTTACTATAATTGAAATGTTTTTTTTTGCATAGGAATATAGGTACCCAGACTGGGGGTTGAGGTATGGATAATTTGGATTATTATCCAAAAGAATAACAGGAATCAACTTGGATGGCTTTCATTCTGTAAATGTGTTATTTTACCCAGCAGCTAAGAACTGCAAGATGCAGCTAGAATTTTAAGAATAGGCATATTCTTAAAAAGGTAAAAGATAAAACTTTTTAGCGATTTTCAGATTTATAGACCTTATTCAAGTCAGTAAATCTTTTTGTAAAATGAACTATTATACTCTTGTATTCTGTATGTTACTTTAAACATAAAACTCTTTTTTTGTTTTTGTAAAAATCCAAGGTAATTGGCCATTTCAGTACTCTGTAGCAATATGAGACAAACATTTCTAATAACTTTAGTGGCAGGACGAGAAAATACAACACCTTCTGATTAGGCAGTAAGGGGTCAATGGAGACCAGTTGTAGCTCTCCTTGGTCTCTGCATGTGGGATGTACAATCCATCTGTGTGTGTCCAGTAAGAGGTAGTTAGAGCAGGACACCATTTTACAGATCAACAGACACGCTACAAAACTAATATTCATCTCATTTAAATGTTTGAATTGCTCTCTGGGAAGATTGTTACATGGTCATTAAGAAAAAGAACAAAGAGGATTTTCAATGAATGTTTGCCATATGGATACGTACAATTATTTATACACAGAGCTGGAGAAAAGATTTACCATATTGTGATGAAAACGTATTCATGATGCATGTCAGAAATCTCGATTGATAGAGAGCTATATTATTTTTAACACATATGTAGAAACATGCCATCTGTGTTGTTGCTTCATTAAAAAAAAAAAAAGAATGTTTTAATTGCTTAGAAAGATGTATTATCTTTTTGATGGGAGATACATTGAAATATTTAGTCCACAATAGTGTTATTAATCTCCATTAGGCCAAGTTATCTGTTATTTTTTACAATGCATTACATTAAACATGAAAAACATATTTTCAACTAATGAAGGATTAATAATAATAATAATAATTATAATTATCATTTTGAACAGATAGCTTAACAAGCAAAATATAAAATGTACAGTTAATTGTATGAATGTTTAGTTTCCGATGGTAGGTATCAGCCTAATTGTCAATGTGCTGACTGACCCTTAAATCCATAGGGAAATGTGTTTTTTTCCAAGTTATTGCATTTATCTATTTTCCAGATCAGGGCAGCCCAACTCCAGTCCTTGGCAGTCAGGATCCATATGCATGTTTAGTATTCCTCTAACAGACAGCAGTAAATTTAGTATGGTATGGTTTAAAAAGACTTAGGAAATCCTAGCATGTATGGGACCTTCGAGAACTAAGGTTGGACAGCCATGTTCTGGAGGAAATTATTGCCTAGTATTTCTAGTTTCTTGGAATATTACAGCAGCTATCTCCTACCCTTTGCAATGTCTAGTGGGAGGAAATATTAGCAGTCACTGTCTCCCTCTGCAATCTATAGTTTCCATTTGCTGCTTTACAGTTGGAAATTTACAGTAATCTACAAAGTACTAATTGTTGTATGCTTGTTATTGATTTCTTAAGATTTGTGTTTACTGTGATTATGGAGTTTCAGCACTGGAAATGTGCTGCATTAATCTTTGACACTAGTAGTAATACTCACCCCTGACCCTTAGCCATGGTTTAACCCCCCTAAACCTAGCCTAACTGTAACCCTCATAATGTCGCTTTTAGCTTAGCCCCCGAACCCAACCCCAAATACCAACCTTAACTAAACCCTGTTTACACACTTACCTGTCCCTGTTATGTTGCAGGCACTACTATCTTCTTCCTTCTTCTCTTCTCCATTCAGATCTTCAGCCAGTCTGGGATTACATAATTCCTGCATGGGAAAGTGCAAGGCAAGCCAGATTATGCCCGGTATTTTTGTCATTATCATTCAAAGATGCAATTATGAAATGAATAGAGTTTAGTAAATTATAATATCTAGAATAAAAGCAACCTTTTTATTTGCCAATGTTTGCAGAAGTTGTCGTCATACACGAAAAAAAAAAAAAATAACTCACTGGTACATGATCAGTAAACAAGATAAGATCCCTTAAGATGCTCCTCCATGGTTTTTCCTGTCCTTCATTTGCATGTTGATGCTGGGCTAATATTCACAGCCATGACATCTAATACAATTGGCATTTCCAGAAAAAGAATTTTGCCCCTAGCACGACTGTCATATGTCACTGATTATTATTATTAGACAATATTTATATAGTGCGAACATTTCATGCAATGCTGTACATTAAGTAGATGCAATTTACCATTAGGGTTGTTTATTATGTTATGGAAATCATTGGGGGAAGTGACAGCCTTTCTCCTTTTCACCTTACGTAGTAGGTGGTCCTGATCTGTGACTTAGGGGCATGCAAAAACTTCAACCCTTAGCTTACACTGCACTCTTAGTGCTTTGGTGAACATAAAGTATCAGCAGAGGTGGACTATTAAGAGTTACATTGCCCGAAATGTGCAAAATGGCAGTTAGCTATAAGCTTTCCCTCGACAGAAACGGTGCATTGATATGTATATGGTATGGTTTACCAAGCTCTGAAAATCACCATTGCCCCTTGCTCTGAATTTAATAAATGTGCTGTAAAATATGACAGCAATTTCTTTGGTATCTAAAGGGCATAGTGGCAAGGCATGACAGAAGCTGCAACAGCTGGAGGTAAAAACATAACTCTTATTAATGCTGTATGAGAACTCTTGTCCTCTGCAGTACAAATATATTTCAGGATTGAGCATATAAAAGTTACTATTAATCCACAAATCCTCTCCAGTTTAAAGCAGTGGTGTCAGACCTCACAAATTGATAGCAAGCGAAGAAGAGCAACGTGTCACAATTGGCTGCTGGGATGTATGGAATTAAAACGGTATTAATTTGGCTGTGGTGCCCTTGTGCCTTCTCAGCTCTCCTCCCATTGACACCGTCCTGCTGCTTTATAGCTCTCCTGGGCCATCCTGGACTGAGATTAACTCATAACTCACTTGTCCTTGACATATGAAACAGAAATTTACACTGTAACTGTTTTTATAAACCCACCTCCCATGCAGACTCTCTTGAGGATTAAACCCACTAATCTGTTTGTTCTTCCTTTGTAGTGTTATTGAATAATATGACAAACTTCTAGGTGGCTGGTGTTCTGTATCCCACAGGAAGTAAGTTATTTTAATAATGTGCCTTATTAGATGAAAGCTAAAATCCTTACTGCTGTTACTGCTTGGGGTTTATAGAATAGTCAGGGGTGTATGACATCCTTGCCAATGTGAGTTGACACAGCAGACTTGCTGCAATTATGTGAGACCTAAAGTGCACAGTCATTGTTTAATCTGAACTGATAAATGCTAGATAAATGCTAAAGAGCATCCTATTCAACTAACATTTACAAAGCAGCTTTTTTTTAAAGCCCATAAATCCTGTTTGGGAATGTGATTTTAAAGGAAACAGACAAAAAAAATAATGCTGACCTCCTGAGCTTGGCTATACCTTATTAGGTAACAATATGCAGCAGATAAAGATGTCTGTACCCTGCAAAGGGACTTTTAAAGCAGATCACATTAGTAAATTAATACAATTGCTAAATAATACATGTAAAAAAATATTGCTGGCTGCTTTGTGCTCAGTGACACTGGTCACCAGTATATTTAAACTCCGGAAATAAATGAAGTTGACCACCCTTTTTCTTTGGTCCTGTGTAAAAAGTAATCAAAGATCCTGACAATTTTGCTCCTCTCCTCTCATAGTTCTGTCTTTCAATAATACAGTATAATATGTTTGCTGCTAAATCAAGTTGGGCAGATGGTTTTTCCTGATCATATGTATTGTTACTGGATAATTCAAAAAGCGTGTTCACAATTGGCTGCCTGAGGTCACATGCTTTTGTACTTAAGGGAACTAGAAATGCTCTTTCTTTGCCATTCCTTTGCTTTATTTTTTATGTGAATTCTTAAACTTCACTGAAGGCTTTAGTTGCATAGAAATCTTTTCATGGCTCCTGGTATTGATGGTATATACTCCGCCAGATATGAGAAGCAGCCCACAATGCCATTACATTTTTTTTATCATTATCACAAAGATCACACTTCCTTTACATGACACCTTTCAAACACAAATGCCTCTTGTAATACATCACATTCCTCTGCCTTCTGTTTAGCAGACTCTGTGATTCTTCCATTGTCACAACAAACAGTTAAAAAATACTTGGGAAAGGATCTGAGTTTGATGGTGTTAGTTACTTTTTCCTCTATTGCTAAGAGTGGAATAAGCATTTTTTTCAAATTCTTTCACTCATTCATTTGGAAAAACTAAAGTACCTTATCA
>NC_092864.1:19965195-20094193 GCF_032062135.1 Pyxicephalus adspersus | reverse complement strand
TTGACTTGACACCAGTCTTTTGTAATTCACTCTACAGCATTACTAAAAGTAGGGGGAAGTGGAGAGAGTACTTGGGACAATTAAGTATTTTTTATTAACATATTCTAACCAGGGACATTTTGTCTTTCAAAGAAAGTATAGAGGTAACCTTGTGCATTGGTTGCTGTTTTGTCACTGGCCAATCACAAACTAGGGGCAGGGAGGTGACCTATAAGTGGTACTTTAAAGATTTCCCCTATAGTAGATTTGCCATAACATTATTCCAGGAAGATGACAGTAAGCATCAAAATACATTTTCCTACATGCACAGCTCTCTTTTACCAGAATAAGACCGAATCATGCATAATGGCAGCTTCTATCAATAATGTACTGTTGAATATGTTTTTTAGGGTTTTTTAAACAGTTCAAATCATTGTGGGACAAAGACAGATATAAAAACTATATGGGCAATAAGGAGTTAGGAGACTTTTTTCAGGTATCTTTTTATTTCTGCATTAGTTTTAGCATGTCAGGTTACCATATTGGCTGTTCTGCATGTGTATTTCAGGAGGGAATGAACAGAAATGTGCTGCTCTTTATATTCCTCTACATTTATGTTGATATAATTACATCTGAAAATATTTATACAGCACATTATGTAGTTGAAAAAAGTTTTTCACTACAGTGCTGTGCTAGAGTATTTTTACGGTTTTGTCACATTACAACCTAAAACTAAAATAGATTTTTATTTGGATTTTATGTAATTGATTTAACAATATAGTCATCCTTTTCTTGATATGCTTTTTTTTTTTTTGCTATGAAATCCCTAAATAGGATCTGGTCCAATACATACATACATTGTAATAGTTGATTAGGGTCCTCCTGTGGGTATTAAAGCTGTCACATGATTTTTGTGTATGGTACATAACAGGCCATGACTCTTCCACACTTCAGGTGAGCAACCATAAAAACCAAAGGGCGTACCAGACAGGTCAGAGACAAAGTTGTGCAGCAGTATAGATCAGGGTTGGGTAATAACAATAGTCCAAAACTTTTAAACCATTACATCTAATAAAACAAACAAAAAAAAAAGAATATGGTGCTACTGCAAACCTGACAAGAGAAGTCTGCCATTCAAAGTCTCAAACCAGACAAGGGGTTTAATAACCAGAGATGTAAAAGAAAAAACTAAGGTTATCACTGAAGTATCCACAAAAATCAACAGTGGAAATTTCTATAGGAACACTTTAACCCATGCACTCTATACAGGGGTGACTAATGGAAGAGTGGCAAGAAAAAAAAATAAGAAAACAGTTTAGGTTTTGCCCAGCAGCATGTAGTGGACTTCCCAAACCCATTGAAAGAAGCTAAAATTAAAACTTTAAAGCCATATTGGGATATTTCACGTGTGGTTTGAACTGAACATTTTCCGTCACTCCGAAACACCATTACCACAGGGAATCATGGTGGTGGCAGCATCAGGTAGAAGCTGGTGAATACCAGAACAAACACCAAGAAGGATACATACTTTCACAAGAAAATGTATATTAGGTACCCATGTGTCAGTTCTCCTCTGATCATTTTTTAGCATATTAACTAATTAAAAATAAACTCATAACAGATCATCTACACCACCTCATGGTTACTGTATAATACAGTCATAGTTTTATTCCACGAAAAATGTGATTGGTAGGCATCTCTCTTTCTGTATCATACAGGCATTTGTAATTATTAGCCAGTGTAATGAAAACTGATAGCAGCAGAGAAATGTTCATTTATATATTATGTAAGAACCAGAGGGCATCTGCTATATTAATTAAACTTGTCTGCTATTGACAGGATCTGCGTTCTAGTAATAATGACTAGCAGGATGAATGTTATTTGCTTTTATTAGTGATGTCCTATTGATGAAGGTCCTTCTGATATTAGATCAGTGCTTCTCCATTAAAAACGGGTTTTAAAGCGCATACAATGCCACTTCTGAGTCTGAGTGATGCCAAATGAAATCTTTGGAACAAGGACACATAATGTAATCAAAATTGTTGAACATTATAAATCTTAACAGTACTATAGTTAAAAGTTCCCTTTTACTTTTAGTTTTGCTACACTGTTGTTATTCCTAAGAACCTAACAAAGTTGGTCATTTACAGAGAAGATAAGAAAACCTTCTAACTACAGTGTAAGCAGAAAGACTACCAAGAGTGGAATGGTCGCAAGAACAAAATTCTTTATTTCTCATATATACAGCTCACACTCATACAGCATGGCTAGGTCAGATATGACTGCTGTATGGCTTCCTCTAGCAGTATTGTACCATGAAATAGTCAGAATTGTGTGTTTTACACAGATGCATTACGTCAGGAAAAAGGTAGGTATAATAACTATATGAGCTGTATGTTATACTAAACTTGCACTTTAACCATTCTAACCAAAAATTTGTTCTGGCTGCAGGTGAGCCCTAAAACACCTACCATTCTATAGGCTGCTTTACAACACTAGAAACATTATAGATATAATTTTTCGTGCATGGGTAACAAAGTTTTGTAAACAAATCTGCTAAATTCAGAGGTAAAACATTGTCAACATGGACACCTAAAATTTCCAAGAAGTTGACTAAAATTAGTTCTATGGTTATGGCCTTTGTATGTTGGCAATGGCGTACTGTAGGAAGTTGTTGCCTATTACATTAAACCTGATTTCATTTTTATACAGATTTAAAGGCCTGATTGGTTGCTATGGGCAGCCCTAGAAATCATCTCATCTACCTGCTATAGGCAAACCACCCAACTTCTTCGTTTGCTGTCCATAAATTCACAATGCTGACCCTTAGACCTGGTATAGTAATAAATAAATCACTATACGACCCATCGATTTGTGACTTCTCCAAGGTTTAATGACCGTTAGTTATGATGCAAACAGGCTGGATTATTACTCCCTTTAGGCTGCAGTCTTCCAAGTCTCTGAATGTTTCATGGTTGCAGCACTCTGACTGCCTCTGGTTTTAGTACTGACAAGAATAATGATAAGCGGGCTGAGGTCACATCTCATGGGGGCCTCTGATAATTAGGTGCAATTGCCGATTTTTTGGCCCAGCTCCTAAACTTGAAAAAGTAATCATTATCTAATCCACGGTGAACGCTGTAAATGAGTTAAAACACCTGAACATGAGCATGTTAGATGTAGCTGATTATTTCTGTGTAAGATATACCCTCCTCCTCCTTCCAGCTATTTCTTGTGATCTCTCATCTCCTCAGGAAACTGAATCTTCCCCTTCTTTCTTGTTAAATTTTTCTGTAGCTGTCTTATATATGGATGTGTATGCTGACTCACCTCAACTCAATGTTTTCATTTAATAGCAGCAATTAGAATACGCACCAGCTAAATTGTTGTTAAATTGAGGGCAAATGGATGTTTTATGATGATGAATACAGGGTAATGATTCGAAAGGTGTATTAAAGAGCATTTATTTAGAGATGCTGGAAGAAACCAGTTAGGCATCTCCCAGGTGTAATCCTGAAGCTGGGTCCTTGTCTGTGTTGCAGGCCTCATTAGAATAAGCATATATTGCATTATTAAAATGGTTTCCAACTTTAGTTTTGGAATTTTTTTTAAATTGCTGAATGTTGGGTAGACGATATAGCCATGCAACATAACCATTCTTACTACATTTCAGATGAGACTTTCAGTTCTTAGCAATCCAACAGACACCCACAACAAATCATGACAACCTGTATACCAACTACTTATAGCCCATATAGCTATCCTACCAGCTTTGTCCAAATTAACATTAAAACATTTAAAACAATAATCTGTATAAAAAAGTACAATTCTCCATATTTCAGAGAAACATTATGAATGCCTAGGTTCTTGACTTAAATTCCTCTTTAAACCATGGTGCTTATCTTATAAAATGCAACCAGTTCCCACCATTTCCTCAAGAATGAAGGTATTTCCTAGTTTACCACCATTACAAAGCAGCCCGTTAATAATCTTGTATTTATTACCTTTGACATAGTAACTCCTGGCTAATTTCTTTGGAATGTCCTGGGGGAAGGAGGCGAAAGAAGATCAGTGAGCAAGTGACATGACTGACCTCTGGAAAGCTTGCATCTGTTTTGTTACAACCCCAACAGCTGCAAGCTTTCCTTTCCTCCAGTAAGAGAGGCAGCATTTGTGGTGCATAGTAGAGCAAATTTTTGTCAGTGGTCCCCTAAATTCCTTCTATACATGGAATAATAGTTCTGGTATAATAGCTGGCTTTTGTCCAGTATACACATGGTCATGGGTCCAAGTCCTGCAATGTTTTTAACATAGAAACAACTTTCAGAAACCACCAATCATTTATTTTCTACAAATCAAAGTTGTAACTAAACTCCCACTTTAAACTTTTGCCACTCAGACAGGTGGTTATTACAGAAAGTGACAGGTGATGTCTCTTCTGCAATAACTGCTCTTACCTGTCTGATTTCCATCCATCTGTCATATTATTCTGTGTCACTGTCTGTATTCGTCTATCATTTGCAACCCCTGTTTAATGTACAGTGCTGCATATTACGTTGGCGCTATAAAAAATCCTGTTTAATATTAATAATAATTAATATTCTGATCTGCCCATGTGCCAGGGAGATCTGGCAATCCTGGGTTCCTTTGCGCATGCTCGGAATTATTGAACTCCCTTGTTCCTGTGCCGAAGTTACATCATCCCAGAACAGCCAGCCAAGATTATCATATTTTGGAAGTAAGTAAGGAAGATGGCTGCACTCTGTGATGGAATATGTGGGGTACTTGTGGGTTTATTTCCACTTTAAGCTCTTTTTTTTTTTTTTTTTAGTTTGGGATAACAAACAGTCTGTGTGATTATATGTAGAGTGCGACAGGTACTCCTGCTTACAGCCCATACACCTTAGGGGACTGAGGTCTCCCAATCTACTGCTTACCCACCCTTTGTATTAATGATTTTAGAACTCTAATCCCAGAGGTGCTTAGAGCATTCAATTTAGGGGAGATCTATGAAAGCTTCTGGTCCCAAGGTGTTAGGATTAAAAAGCTTTTTCAGTTGATTATTATTAGTTTTTGAGACTGTATGTAATACATACTGGTATGGAAAGCTCACATAAAGCAAGTGAAGGTATGTCACCAAACATAACGATCCAAGTTGTACTAAGCCTAAACTATTTACATTTTCGGAAACATTACACATTCTGAGCTGGTAGTGAGATCATCCAAAACTCTCCACTCTGCATACAATGGAAACCTTATCTATTAAATCTTGTTAAAAAACGACTTTGGGACTTAGGTGTCACTGTTATAAATATAATTAATCGTAGACTTTTTTTCCCCTGAAGAATTAATTTCTTACGGAATTCTGTCCTCTTGAAAATTAATGTAACAATGTAATCAAATACACTTGGGTATGGCAAGAGGTGCTTCATCTTCCTGATAAATGATGTGTAATTTTTAAAGTTATTTAACATTCTAAGAAAAGAACTCCTGTTTGCAAGACATCTCATTTTTCCAGGCACTTACTATTTATCCTACCAAAATGATTAGTACATTAACAGTGACACTGCTTGCTGGAAATTGAACATATTGCTTAATCAAGATATAGCTTACAACTCAGGCTATTTACTGCATGTGCCAAATTCATCTTCTTAATCTTGTGTTATGTATTTTACAGTCTGCTTTCTATATTTTATGGACAACCATCTCTTCAAAGCCCTGGATTTACATGTTAACTATTTATATTGGATAAGAATTTTACATGTACTCTTTGAATTAAATTTGCATACTTTACAGTAAGACTATTGTCTCCGCATGGGCTAAAATGTCCCTTTGTCATATTCAGTCTGCAAAGGGAAACAGTTTATGCTTTCTTGGCAATACTTGTCTTTAATTGGGTGATATCACCCACATGTTCAGCCCCTGTCAGGCACACCTCCATGTTGGCTTGGGCTTTTAGTTCCGTACTGCAAAGAGCATCATGAAGATCATAATCTCTTCAGTATTGTGGAAGACTGCCCACCGCAGCATCAGGGAGAAAATAAGAACCCTGTGCCAGAAGACATAGGGCTTTTTTAAAAGGTTGCTGAGCACAAAGTAAGCAATTAAAACATTTCAAAAGTGTGTGGTATTTACAAGAGAAAGTATGATTGCATGATCCCATATCATGAGTATCGTAGCCAATAAACAAAAATCAGAGCGTGTCCTCTTAAAAAAAAAATGCATGGGTTTGATATAAGAGGTTGAAAAAGCTACTTACAAAAGTGATTTAATGATTTCAGCCATACAAATCCACACATCCAAACAACTATGTCATACATCTAACTGCACCCAGCAACCCAAAGCATGAACAACTACTTTTCAGGTCTCTAGGAAATGCTCTGCTTTGCCTTGCATCACCTGGTCACTTAACTTTGATGAGTGTTAAAGCTGAAACATTCATATCACTCTTGTGAAGACCATTTTTTATTTTGAAGCAAAATATATTTTATCATGAGCCTTTGTCTGTATTTTGCTGTCCTTGTCAGTGCATGAGTTGCCAAGTTCTTGAGGACTCTGTGAGCAATTTGTGCTTGGAGAAGTTTAATGATCAAGCATCCAGTGGTTGGAACTAGCACTGTGGAAGCGGTGTTTATTTAAAAAAACACAAAAAAATTACAATTACCTTCAATCTCACAGATCCCTCATTGGCGCTGGACCTTCCCTTTATCCGGTCTCGCATCGTCCTAGAATTCCTCTTTGTCCTGGCGAGGAGAAACCATCGGGCACCAGCACCTGCAGTCATCTATCGCATCTTCTTGCTACATCACCCGATCTCTCATTTTGAAGGTGTGAGGTCAGGTGAGCTATAAAGGGGAAAAAGAAAGAGCAGATATCACTGCGCATGTGTGAGATGAGCATCCGTTTCCCATTAGCTGATCTCGAGCATCCAGAGCCTCCCAGGATGTGTGATGTTGCTATCCCGGGAGGCTCTGCACTCCCATTCAGTCTTGACTGAAAGGGGCAGTGTTGCACTTAAAAAACAAATAAATAATAACATTTTTTCCTGACATATAAGGGTTGTCTACCCTTTTATGTAACGTGAAAATGTTGAGTTTAGGTCCACTTGAAGTAATTACAGGTATTTACTGGTAGGCTAGGATGTTTTCTTCAAATTCAGATGTTAAAAGTTCATTCACACTGAAAATTGCGAACATTAGCAAACGTGGAACAAATGGTTCCCAAAGATATAGTTGCACAAGTAGCATGTACTGATGTGTTGATATGTTATGTTTACAAACCAGTTAAAGATTTTTCTTTTTTCTTAAGGGCAGAGTTACCCTTTTGCATTGGTATCTGGTAACACATAAATATTTGCTCATCAGCCAAAACATTAAAACCACCTACCAAAATTGTTGAGATCCCCCTCATTGCCAAAAACAGTTCTGTTCCATTAAGCCACGGGCCCTACAGTTCCTCTAAAGGTGTTCTGTGGTTTCTGGCACCAGGACATTATCTTGAGATATGTTAAGTTGCACTGCCTTAGCCAGCTTTCTGCTGCCATCTCTTCCCAGGGTAATCGAACATATACCCAGCCATGAACTTAAAAAATTTGTATTTTGAGGGGTCAGCATGGTCTGCAGGCATGCAGCAAGCATCAACACAGTGGGTGTTTTTACACCTTTTTCTCATAGGCAGCATAAGGTTTTTCAATATTGTGTGCTATGGGCTCCTCTTTGGGGTGGGACCAGACAGGCAATTCTACCCCCTACACACTCATCAGTGAACTTTGGTAGCTACAAGCCTATTGACGGTTGACCAGTTGTCCTTCCTTGGCCCATTTTAAGAGGATATTAATTACTGCTAACTTGGAACCTGCTGTTTTAGGGGTGTTCTGACCCAGTCATCTAACCGTCTCTATTTGATGCTTAAATCACTATAACAATGCACCTTAACACACAAAAACATGTGCTTTAATACTAACAAAAGCATAAACTGTTGCATAGTATGCCTACCGACTAGTCCTTATGATGTATTTCTGAGCTTGTGTGCATGAGCTTTTTTATGTCAGAACTGTTTCTCTCCATACAAGTCATAGGGAAATGAAAAGGCAGCCTAAATCAAGTTGGTGAAGGAGGTCAAACACAGCAGCCTATTATTATTATTAATAATAAACAGGATTTATATAGCGCCAACATATTACGCAGCGCTGTACAATAAATAGGGATTGCAAATGACAGACTAATACAGACAGTGATACTGGAGGAGAGGACCCTATCAACTTTGATAGATCTAAGTAACCTCTTACTGATCTCAAACGCAAGTTGAAGGCACCTGAAATCATTCTGGATTTGCATGTTGCCACTATTCCGTAGACAACAAATATTTTCATGGGCAAAAGATTATTGTTTGCAAGCTGTTCATGCACATGGTTGTTGTAAAAATGAAAAGATGTGATTTCCTCATTCACAAATTTGAATTCTAAAATTTAAAAGAGTTTAGCAAAATTCATGATTAACTTCCCTTTTGTTGTATTTTGTAAAGTGTTTTTTCTTTACCACTGCGCCTTAGGATACTTAGCATGTTCACAAGCAGATACCGTTGGCACTGCAGTTTTATGTACTGTGTGTCTGATAGGAATCATTGGTTTACCAGCAGTTACTTTGTGTGGAAGAAAACATCAAACCTGCTGTTCTGCTATCTGAAACACAACATCTCACCTGTGAATGGAGGCGCAGTACGACCATGTGAATGGTCTTTATACCGGATTCATTTTTTAACTGGGCGGCTTAAAAAGAAGAAAAAAATGAAACAAAATCCTTGGTTATTTGTCTACTCGGTAGGCAAGGATACTAAGTAAGGCAGTTGTATGGACTGTTTCCCCAGATAACAGCAAATAATATGTTCCTTTCTCTTGAAGTGTTTGGCGGGCAGCAGAGTCTGTAGAGCTTATTCTCTGTCTCTGATCTTGTAGTGCAGTTTCAAGCCTAATGAATCCCTGTGTGCATGAAGGAGATATGGGGAAAACAGCAGTCCTACGATGCCTGTAAGCCCCATTCTCTTTTCTCTAAGGGATAATATAGTATATAAAAAAAGCCTTGTAGTTGGGCATTGTCCAGTTCAGTTTGTGAAGTGACTGGTTGCTTTAATTGTATTTTGGCTGTATGTATTAATTAAAGAGGGCCTTATTAATGAACCTCAAAGGCCAACTAACTGCAGACAACATTTTTGTCAATTAATGGAAGAACCTGATTGGCTACTATGAACAGCAATTAAAAAAAAAACACCAGCCAGGATTGTGCAGATCTCTTTTGTGCTGCCAAACAGCTCTGTTCCATCAAGACATGCACTCTAAAGGTTCTCTGAAAGTGTTCTGTGGTATTTCCCACCATGATGCTATATGCAGATCCGCAGTGCATTTTACTGTCATCCCTAAGGTAAACAAACACGTAACCAGCCATTTACTTGGTTGTATAGAAAATAGGATTTATCATGCTACCTGCCTTCTTTGCTCCATGGATTAGTTCTGAAGATCACATACTCAGAATGGGTACTCTACTCACTCATCAGTAAGCCTTTGGTGGCCATGACCATGTCAATAGTTGATCAGTGTGGCCCTTTATTGATCCATTTTTAATAGGTATCAACCACTGCAAACTGGGAACACCGCTCAAAAGTTGATGGAGGTCATACACATCAGTCATTTTAATTTGATTGCCCTATCATTGATCTCAAACACAAGCTGGAGGCTTGTGAAATTATTCTGGATTTGTCTGTTGACACTAATCCTAAGATGATTCTCTGCTTGTATCGCTGTCGGGCTCGTATTGGACGAGAATCTGACATGTATTGTCAGACATTATTCATGGATCCGCCAGGACGGAGGATGAAGAACTACAATGAAAGTAAAGGGGAGAGAGCGCAGAACAGCATAACGTAGCACAGAACAGTCATTTGATGCTGGAAACGATCGTGAAAGATCATTTCTAACGACAATTATCCAGCATGGGTATGTAGCCTCAAGAAGAAGATACTTTCATCATTCAAAGTTAATTTTGTGTAAACCATTTACACATATGGCATTTAGGAAATTCCCTGAGTAACTTCTTTTTTTTCAGTCTTTTGTAAGTGTTTTTTTCTTACTACTTTTCCTTACCACCACCATCTCGGAACTATCAAAGGACAAGTAACTGCACAAAAAACATTTTTATTGTCAAGTAATGGAAAAACCTGATTGGCTGCTGTGGACAACACAACTTTAGCATGGAATGACCCCTCTTTTGGAGTCATCTGTCTTCCTGCAACAGGTCCTCTGTATGAGTTGTATTAGCAGGCTTACTATTATTCTTAATAGGAACTCAATAGGATTAAAATTTAAAGGTTTCCATAAAGATCCCACACTCCAGCTAGATTGCGAATCATGCATTATATACATGTAGTTTGCATGCTCGAGCTGTATTTGGGTGGGTTTCCCCCAGGTGCTTTGTTTCCTCCCACATTCCAAAAACATGTGGTTAGGTTAGTTGGCTTCCCCCCAAAAATATACTTTAGACTGATAATGACAAATGACTATGGTAGAGACATTAGATTTTGAGTCCCTTTGAGGGACAGTTAGTGACATGACTATGGACTTTGTGAAGTGCTGTGTAATATGTTGGTGTCATATACATACTAGTTCATAATAATAATTATAATAGCCTTTATCTCCAGATGTAGAATGTTCCAGGTGTCTGTAAACTTATGAATAAATGCTACATAATTTTTCAGTGATGTTTTTGCACAGAGAATATGAGTAACTTCTGTAGCTTATTTAGGTATCCTTTTTCAACAAAGTGTCCCTAATACTAAATTGTCCCTTCTTTTGTAATCCTCTCCCAGTCTGTACCTTAACCCAACTAACCACTGGCATTAATTAAAAGAATGTTTTAGGCCCGTTCTCGTCTTTTTGTTTGCTGTTTAGTGGGGTCCTTTCTTTGGTATTTTTATCACTGTTCCTTGATGTGCACATTTGTTGGCTATCTGTAGCGAAGTCCTTTTCAGAAAGAATCTGAGAATGACATCAGAGTAAGGAGACAGTCAGCATGGGTGTCTTCGCAGTTGTCAATCAGTGGTCCCAGAACAGCAAAGGGTTCTGTCAAGGGACAAGGGCTGCAGATATATAATGTGTCTTCCATTACAAGATAGTAAAGTTGTTCTCCTGCAGGGTGGGATAGAGGAGGTGGGTCCGATTTAGAAATATATCAAGCCATGGGTTTCGGGCAGTACAGCTATGTTGCCCTCCAGCTTGTGACTGGACAATGAAAATGCTGCAATAGAATTACTCTTCATGTCTACATGTTCTCTGTCAGTATTTTTTATTGCACTAGAGCCTGATTGGCTCATAGAGCCTTATTTATTAAAGCTCCCCAAAACTGGACAGGATATACTTTCATTGGTGATCCAGCAAACCCGGAATGGATTTCTTTAAAGTCATTAGTTAGCAAATGTTTTGGATCCTGTACGAGATCCATTCCAGGTTTTCTGTATCACCCAGCTTCACTGATAAAAGTGTATCTTCTCCAGCCTTTCTGTTTTTCTTTTCCCAGAGTAAGTTATGATTGACAATAAAATGCAAGAGACTGATCAAAACCTATGAATGTACACTACACTAGTTGCATTTGTAATACATTTAGTCATGTAATTTATTTATTTTATTGTTTTCACCCAAGATTCTCACAGTTTTCATATGAATAGAAAAATAAATGTATGTATCTTGACCAAATGTGTAAATCTAATGAAAGCTTATAACATACTCCTCAGTATTTTGGTCTGTCTCTTTCTTGTCATTCTTACAATGCGTACTAGTAAGCTCCATCATGAAAAAGAATGTGACATTTGTTTTTTTGTGATTTCAGCAGCTCCTTCTTTATCAATTAGCGCAGAGTTCTGTAAAGTGTGCCTTACTTTTATGTCACCTTGAAATGCCCACTTATATGGTTATTTGTCCCATTTCTCATTAACAAATGTTTCTCCATGCTGTTGGGACAACAGTTTATGGTATAGCCCAGTCGTGATGGGAATCGGACGGCGATGAGCAGCAGATGTAGGAACAGAATTCAAAAGAGATTGCTGCCTTCATCGTAACTTTGTTTTCTGTAGGCTGTTTTAGGCACACAGATCTAATTAACTATGCACACTTAATTAGCGCGCATGGAAGTTTGCGGGGAAACAATTTCCTCCACGGATTGAGGTGCACGTGATAGCCACCAGGAGCCAGTCTCCATGAAGAACAGACTTAGGTAATATTAAAGAGGAAACTCAGCACACATATTTAAATGTTTAATTTTGTACCTGTTAAGTGATTATATTTCATATACCTTGCTACTTCAGTATTCATCCCATTCAACAAATCGGCACATTTCTGCTTGTGCTATTTAAAGGAAAAACAGAAACTAGAATGTACTACTGGAAGCATACCATCTGTCTGACTTTTATTCAGGTCAATAAAATGAATAATTCCACCCATCAAAAGTTTGCCTATCCAATTCTTTGTGGGCACAGTAGTCATGTAGATGCTGTTAGGAAGAACCATAACCATGTCTCCATAGGCATTCTGCTTACCGCTCAGTGTACATAACACTGCCAGATAACAGAGTTCTTTTAGCTGTTTATTTCCTTTTGAGTTGCTCTGTTTCCGTTATTCAGACTCAGAAGCTGTGAAATAGTTTGTGAGCTTCAGAAACATTTCATGACAGCAGATTTTAGTTTCCAGATAACTACTGACCCCTGATACTCTTATTAAAGAGGCAATATAGGTAAAGCAAATATAATGACATATTTAAATGTTTCATAGATAAGCCGGTACGCTTATTATAACTTAGGATGTAACTATAGATTAATATAATTATAAAATAGAATATAACATTTAAAAAAAATAATAGGTATTTGATTTGTATGTCAAGGGTTATATATGAGACTATCGCTGCTGACACTTTCCAAAGTTGAGAAGGGACTAGGATAGCATGAAACGTAAAAAGAAAAGCTTCTGAGTCTTTGTGTTTTAACTAGATCTCTGTAGGTAAATTAGAATGTGCCTATAAACCTATGTGACTACTTAATCGTTCCAAAATGAGTTAAAATAATGTAAACTTCTAATGGAATGACATTCTGAAGATATTATCAGCCCCAGCGTGTGGTACCTGAAATTGTCAGGTGCATTTACAATGTAGAACTGGATGTTCACTGACGTAGAATTGAGAACCTGCAGGTATGCGGCATTGGCAAACTCACTGTTGATTAGCAAGATGAAGATCTCAAGCTCGGCTACCTAGTTTCTACTGTCACAAAATATATGATCCAAGTGCACAAACCCAGCCTGGTCTGTCTCTTCCATACACTATAGTATGCAAGAGAAGCTTCAGGCATTCTGGTCTGCTTACATGCATGCCATCATTCATGTTTTATCAAATATTTGCACTTATCTTTTAAACAAGCAAAGCCGAACATAGTACAGTCATACAAGTTAGAATGTTTTTTTTATATATATATATATATATATATATATATATATATATATAAGTCTACATGCAAATTCAAAAGCTAACTGGCACACACTTTAATAGTCAATTAAAACTGAACTGGCTAAACTGACCAATCAAAATTTGAAGCAGTGTCCATTTGCTGCTAAGTTTCTTTAGGGGCTGTTTACATCATAACAATCCAGCGCTGTGTATCATTATATAACTTATTTTTTATTCTTGCAGCATTAGTGCAATAGAAAATACTAATGAATATTATGGAAAGTTTTAGGACAATCTTTGTTTTTATTGAAGTGTATCGTAAATTTAACAATATATTAACATACCAGAGAAGTTGATTTTTGGTACTTTTCTTGATCCAAAAACTTTGCCTAGTATGCAATCTAAAGTTTGCCTAGTGCAACATAAACGTTCTAGTCCACTTTAAATAATCATACTATGTAAATCACATATAAGTATAATAGTGGTTTCAGTATTGAAACAAAAAACATATTTATTGGCAAATGTGACTGTAAAGTATACTTGACAAGGTTTCCTAAAGAAGATATATGTGTAAATACCACTACATAGATATGCTGTTTTTACAAACTGGTATTACTTTGCTTTCTCTATAGATACAAAATATGTTGATTTATCTTAAACAGTGCAACATTTTGCATATGTAAAGTAAATCATTCACACAAAATATGCATTTTGTTCTTTTAGGAACAGCCAGAAAACAAATGCATGAACTAGTAAATTTTGTAATATATATCTTAGCCAAGGGGTATTATAAAAGAGAGATTTAGGTTTCTTCCAGGTTTTTAGCAACTGCTTTTGGGCATATCTTATTTTGCACATATATATCAGATGCACAGAATACTAATACTAAGGTTTGTATTCTGTTGTTGCATCTTGAGTTGGAACTGACACGGGTAGGGGAATTCTCAAGTATTGTAGCAGTGTCTGTGATCTACACAGTGGAAGAGGCATGGTTGGTGTGTTTGATAAAAGTTGGGCATAGTTTTTGGTTAATATTCTCTACAGATTTCAAACTGGTCCACAGGCTCTTAGATCTCTTAGCTTTTCTGTATGTACTAGCTGGTAATTAACAGACTTCTGATACCATTTTAACATGACGGAATACAACTGAAAAAAAATCAGTGTAAGATGCTAGGTATCTCAGTATATCCCAACTCATGTTGCTTGGAATTAATTAACTCTCATGCTTTTGTATATTGCAAAAGGAGCATCACCTGTCCCTTCTGTCATAAACAATCTACCTGCTCGCAATTTATTACTAGTTAGGATATTCCGCTTTAATAGAAAATGAGTTCTATCTCTGCACGGTATATTTGTACATTCGGCACACTGACCTTCCAAGATGTCCTCTTGTGATGTATTGTCTACGCTTTCCTTCTTTACTCCATCTGATTACCATCACGACTTCCCTATACCACTCTGGCAGTGCCCATTGCCAGTCATTCCATGTTTTTTTCTGGTCCTCTCTTTCATCTAGAGTCTTCAACTATCTCCTTCCTTGACAGATTTTATTGCATAAAATATATACTATGTCCTTTCTCCCAAAAATACCTTTTGCAGTTTTTTACATTATAACTATAGCTCTGCTTTAGGCTTTAAATAGGGTTTCTCCTAAAGGTGTTTTTAATTAATTTAATGGCAAAATGCCTTTCTAAAACTTTCTGCAGATAGATTTTTCTTCTGTCTGGTATACTTTTCAATCAAAGTTATTTAGTTTCTTTGCCCTTAGATAGAAAACTGTCTTGCTATATTGGATCTAGCTACAGCCAGAAAATTGCAGTATGTGAAAATGTGCTCGTATGCTTGGTAAGGTTTGTAGTGTTGCTGTGTTTATCTATGTGTTTGCTAACACTTACCTTTATTTTATTTACAATGTACAGAACAGTTTGAGTTTGTATCACATGTACAGAATATGAATCCTAAAACAATTTGTAATCAATAATGTATGTAATTATGTCATTATTAGTGCAGATTGATTACTAGTAGTCAGTTCAAATGCGAACCTAAACACAATGGGCCTGATTTTTTAAAGCTCTCAATGGCTGGAGAGGATACACTTTCATCAGTGAAGCTGGGTGATCCATTATTCCTGGAATGGATCTGGTCCAGGACATTTGCTTAACAAATTTCAAATGACATTTAACCGCCTTGGCGGTATTCCCGAGTGTGGCTTGGGGTGAATTTTATACACCAAAAGCGGTTTATACACCAAAAGCGATGATGTGATGTGTGAAGCGTCGGTACGCTGGGGAAGCGTGGCCTGGCGGGAAATTTAAAAGCAGATTACATTGTATTCTGCTTTCAGCATATTGATCACACTGATAAAGTTATAAAAAATCAATCCAAATAATAAATAACAAAATGTATCTATTATTGCAGCCTTGTTTGGACAAATTTCAGTGTTTTTGATTTAATTAATTTATTAAATTAAATGTATTGTTATTATATTTCATTATTTGTTATAATTTAATTTAAAATTATTTAATATAATATAACTTATGATTTGTGTTTCAAACTTTATCATACCATGAGGTTATTCCTAAGAATTACAGGCCTACAATATTACACAATTATTAAATTTCCATGCAAAACAATGTACCGCTTTTGAAAAAAAAAAAAAACTGACATAATTAGACCGCCAGGGAGGTTAAGAAATCCATTCCAAGTTTGCTGGATCACCCAGCTTCTTTGATAAAAGTATATCTTCTCCAGTCCTGAAGAGCTTTAAAAAATCAGGCCCTATGAGTATTGCATCTGGCTGTGAACCAAGTAGGGAGGGTTTTTTTGATGCCCTGTGTATATGCTGGAATAAGAGATAGTGGGAAAAGGTTCCAATTGAGTTACAAAGGACATTTCAAGTACAGAATTGTGAGAAAGTAAGAACTTTTGTTTTGTATTGCTTTGTGTCGTTTTTGTAGGTTTCAGTGTGGTCAGCAGGACAAGAAGTGAACAGACTAATGCCACAGACAGTAGTACACCCTGGCTGATCTAACTTCCTTGCCGATCACTTTAGATGTGAAATATGTTTTGCTTATAGAAGAGCTTTAAAAGGAAGATTGTTAAAATAGAAATTGAGTATATATCTGACTATAATACATTTCCTGTCTTAGGGTGAGGATATGCCTACTCCTGCACCAAAGCTTTGGAAGGAACCATGGTTGCCACCAAGACTAAAGTTCCACTTTTAAATTTGTATGATCAAGCAGGTAATTATTGCAGAAACAGACAGGCAATGGCCCTTTTGTAATAATTGCTTCTTACCTGCGCCTGGTTTCTGGCAAAAAGCGGAGCTTCACATAAGCAACGTCAGCTTTGGTGGGCAGGGAATCCTGTCATTCCTGGCTTTTCTTGTGTGTGCCAGGATGACGTATGGTTACATCATCCCAGCACGACCAAATAAAATGGCAAGACCATATCCAAGGGCTGATATTTTACAAAATATTTACTTTTTGTTTTTAGGTTTAGTTACCATTTTAAATTTTAAATAATCCCTAACTGTGAACAGTTCTTTATTTGCTGCCTTTTAGTTTGGTAAATATACAATTAATTATTGTGCAAATGTGTAAAAACAACTTAATCATGTCAAAATTTCAGAACTTTCCATTACTCTGTGCACACTACTTGTGGTATCTGTGCACACTACTTCAACAGGAAATTAAAAGCTAAAAGCACTCCAGATAGATCAACAGGTTTTCCCTGTATACACAAGGCCTTTAAAAGAGAATAAATGTGGGAAAAGTACGTGTTGTAGAGATGTATATTAGATGTCCTTATATAAATATATATATATATATATATGTATGTATGTATGTATGTGTGTGTGTGTATATATATATATATATTTTTTTTTTTTTTTTGTTATGACACACACTTTAATTTCTTTAATTATGTAACATTTAAATATGTCCCGTGGCTTACTATGCAATTCTGTTGTATTTATATTTCCTTGTAAGCAAAGGGATTGTATATAGGGTTCTAATGGATTTTCTAGGTTGGGTCTATGTTAAAAGCAGTGGAGACAGTCCTTTTGCGAAATAAATCAGTATTAATAATACAATTCACCAGAAGCTATAAACATCAGTGAGGCATGACAGGTTTTAAGGCAGCAAGTGTCATGGATGCCACGGTGCTGCCCTAGGCTGGGTAAACATGGTGGTCTGTGAAAATAGTAATAATTCATGGATAGAGCGCTTACATTGATAGCTTTCTTCTGTTCAGCTTTCACTAGTTCATAGTTTTGGCCCCTAGGGAGTGTGGGTTTGAGTACAGAGTTATTCTATTAAACCCCCCTCTAGCAAAACCTGCATGTAGAAGATATTACTATTCAGCATCTACTCTTAGCCAT
The DNA here is from genome assembly GCF_032062135.1 of Pyxicephalus adspersus. NCBI lineage: Eukaryota > Metazoa > Chordata > Amphibia > Anura > Pyxicephalidae > Pyxicephalus > Pyxicephalus adspersus. Next base: position 20,076,352 of record NC_092864.1, on the reverse strand, counting down.
TTCTTTTAAAAATCACAGAGACGTTCCCTGGAGCATACATGTGTCTCACAACTAGTCTTTCCCACCTCTTTAAACATTGCCCTCTGAACTGCAACATAATGGTGGTTTTCTGTATCTGTTACACTTAACACCTGTAATAATTGTGCTGTAAAGGTGTACATACATACCAACAAAACATCCCCCCTTCTTCAGCTTTAGATCTCTTTCCCAGAATAAAGATAGATAGCACTATTTACCCCAAAACTGCTGTCTCACTTTTATAGGAATACATTTATTTTAAAATTTTCTATGCATTAGTAACTAGTCTGTTCGCTGAAAAATATGATGCCCACATATTTAGTTTGAAATAAGACACAGGTCCATTGAGTTCAACCATGTTAAAGATATACTCCAATTATAATACAGGATACACTTTAATTAGTGAAGCTGGGTGATCCAGCAAACCTGGAATAGATCTGGTCCTGGATTCGAAACATTTGCTAGCAAATAACAAATGACTTTATAGAAATCTATTGCAGGTTTTGCAATCCTTTCCAACAAAAAATTCTAAGGTGTGTACACAGCCTAATACTTAATTAATACAATTAATACATTCACAATGTCTCCTTCCACTCCTTTCCCCCATTACGTGAGAGAATCACTGAATAGACAAAGTGACAATTTCTCTTGAAGGTTTGGTGAGATTTTCCTTCTTTTGCATTATTGGTCCGGACGGACTGATCACTAATTCTTCATGTGGTTTTGTAATATCTGTGGTGATTTGTATTTGTCAAAAAAGGGGTGGGTCTTTTCAGGTTTCTACCTTCAAGCAGCATATGAATATTTTATGTAGACAGCAAATATTAAATCAGTCAGCTGCTATTGTACAGCTATTGTTTTATCTATTTATATTGTTTGTGTATATTTTCATTTATTCTCATTTGTATTTGTCATAGCAGAATTACTTTTTTTGCAAAGAATAGACATGACTTAAATGTAGAAATACAATGTAAAACTTTACAGAAAAGTTATAATCGAATGACCTTTATTTGATAAAAAAAAAGCAGTGGGTTAAAGTAAAGGAATTCTACTTCAGATCATCGATCGTAGATTTTTTTTCTGTAGGTGTAAAGTTGAGATCTCATTGGTACCTAACACCCTTGCTGAAAAAAAAAGACATTCACCATGCTGTCAACCATTATATTTTCTGCTTTTAACTAAGTAATGTTCCCTATTGGCATATTTCCTCATAATTTTTCCTTTATAACATGAGGAGAAATGTTGCACTACACAACATGACCTTTAAAACCGTAGTAATAGTCTATGATATGTGATGTATTTTTCTAGTTACACTGTTCTCTGAAATATATAGTGACCATGTTCTATCCCAGTAAATTGGCTTTTTCACCACATATGACTATGTATTTGAAAGGCAGTATTATAAATATTCTTGGATAGTATTAAATATGAAGCATACAGGATGGCTCTGTATTCTGAATGTTTTCCCTGTGTTCGCACTTGTTTCCTGCGGGCAAAAACCAAATGTCTTATGGGTGCAAAATGGATATGTGTGATGATAATAAAAGAAAAATAACTAATATAACACGTAAAAACATTAAGCGAAGTTTTTTTTTTATACAGAAGATGCTACATATCTACAAGATACACAGCCTCTGTAGCATAATTAGGTGCACCATGTTAAAGCATCTTCCTGTGCAACCTACATTTACCCCCAGAGTTTCCTCACCCCATTAGAGCATACCCCAACAGTTTCTTTTTCTCCGAAACCCTGGTATTAGGACAATTATTTTTATAAAATTTTGCATGTGCAGCTCCTGGGAGAATTGTTCAGCAGGAATTCCTTGGTCAGTTGCTAGTTGTTTAGGCTTTGTGCTTGCAACTAAAAGACAGCTGCTAGAAATGTAGCAAATGTGAACAAAAACTCCTATAAATCATTTAAATGCCTGTAACCCCCTCCAACAGGCTGGTATAAGTGGATGATACTGATAACCATCAATATAATTATGGAAGGCATATAGTAACAAAACTGCCAATTGACCACCTGCGTGAACAAGTCCTCAGTGTTACCAACTTACACCAGGAAAGTTTGAGATGGCTCCCAATGTGCATTTTAACATAGAATCAGTGTATGTGGCATCTTATATCAGCCTGTCATTGTATTAGTTAGGACGATAGTTCTTAGTCAAGGGTTCATTTCTAGTTAGGTAACTTCCCTGTAGAGTTGGTCTGCTTTTTCCATGTTTGTGTGGGTCTCTTTCAGATGCTATATTCTCCTTTTTCCATACTAAAATACACTAAAATAGGCTACTCATTCACCACCGTGGCATTTTTATGTATGAATACGGTTAGGGACCTTTTTTAATTTCTCTGATCAGAATTTGATGTAAAGGCTCCATGACCTCCATAATGGGCTGTGAAGTATGTCAGCTCTATTTACTTTAATGAAAAATCCTATTGTTTACATACAATAAAACTAGCATCATGTACCATGATTATATAGTCAAAGCCTTGATTTATTGAGCGTTCCCAGCACACATTTTGTTGCTTGCAGACTTTTCCCTAGTTTTATTAATAAATGCAAAATGCCAGTGAAGCGCAAGAGCACTAAGGGCCCAGCATCATAGGAGGCAGGTTCTGTAATGAAATGTAAATGGTGTAATTGGGCTTGTACTGAAGGTATTTACTCTTCACCTGCGACCCTTCCTGATTGCAGTTTGACAACACGAAGGAGCGGGCATCTCCTTGTTAATGACGGCTAATTTCCCTGGGAGTTAATGGAGCGCTTCTGCCCGCCGCCACTGCATGGTGGGTCGAGCCTAAGGCTTCAGTCTGACTGGCATCAGTCCAAGCAAAACGTGCCTTTAATTACAGTAATTCCAAAATCAAAAGCAGCAATTTCTAGCGAGAGACATTGGCTCTTCAGTTTGCAAAAAGGTGCCAACTAATGGATTGACCTTTCATTAGACAAATAGGATTCTTCGTTCTTATCCATCCTGCTTCTGGAAAGGCAGGTGGGAACGTCAGATACCATTAACTCACTGAAAATGATGTTTTGTTTTTTTTTTTCATTGCAGATTGGAGATTAGAATTTTGTTTTGTTAAGGTGATATAATATTCTGAGCTCACAGCTGCAGTGTCAGAGTTTTAGAATTCCTTATATGCGTTTACTCCTTAGCATCTACTAATCTCAGAATATTCTGTGGGCGATCAGTATCACTGGTGCAAATGTGGCTTACAAAAAGCTGCTTCAAATAAAAATAAGCATTGTAAAGTAGACCTGTTCTGTGTCCACCCCCTGCAGCTCTCTGCCTGTTATAGAACTCCAACATCAATATAAAGAATAGTGTACCAATCAGGGAAAATTCAGACCTTCCCATCTGTCTACTTGTCCTGAGACAGTGGCAGCCAAAGTAGTGAGGGTGGGGGAATTTAGAATTTTAACCTCTTGGGGCGGTTCATCTGTCCGGATTTATATGTCTAAAAGCGGTACATAGTTTTTCATGAAAATTTATTTTACAGTATAATATAATAGTATGAGTATATTAAAGTTTGAAACACAAAATCATGTCAAAATAATACATTTAAAAAAAAAAATTTTTAAACAATTAAATTTTTTTTTTAAATAAATATTATACTTATACTATTATATTAAACTGTAAAATGATTGTTCCTGAAAGACAATGTACTGCTTTTACACATAAATCCACTGTATTGCATTCAATACAGTTAATTTGTATTGAATGCAATACAAATAGATTTGAAATTCCCCCCACGGCCGAACGGAACACCCAGGTGACTCATCGGACGCAAAGGATGCCGGCCGGAGGAAGCAAGAAGCTGGGTTTCGCAGATAAGCACGCCGGCAGATAAGGTAAGGCTCGATTTACTATTGTTTTACATTGGTTTAGCTACCCCATTGGTTTAGCTGACTTGGGGTTACTGCTCTCAGCATCTTTTTTTTTACCCTGAGTCACACAGGTAGGTAGTCCCCGAGTTAAAGACATCCGACGCAGGAAGACTCCTAGATCCAAACGGGGCTTCCCTGCTCGCCCCTGTGCAGAACTGAGGCTTGAAGGGGGAGGCGGGTGGTTTGCATGACTTGCAGAAGAAATCTTTTGCTAAACACAGCTGAGGTGTTGTGGGTAATCTTAGGGGGGAGAGCTCTTTCTTCAGCCTCTTGTAACTCTTTAATGACCAAGACAAATTCTGCAGTTGTTTCTTTTTGCATATCAACATTTTTTTTTTGCTTTGTGATTAAGTTACAGGATTTTATACAGTAACTGACACCATGCTGCCTAATAATATGTTGAGACAAACATCTGTCCTAATTGCATTTAATATAATAATGTACCTGTTCCGACTTACATACAAATTCAATTTAAGAACAAACCTACAATCCCTATCTCGTATGTAACTTGGGGCTATCTGTATTTGTAACTTAACTGTATTTGTAACATTAACATAATTGATTACCTAACATAATCCCCCAGGGGCAGGAATGGAAAGTTGTGTAAGTCATCTGGGCTTTTTTGCTTTTTCACAGACGTGTCAGTCTAACACTGGGTTTTGTTATACCAACTAACAGGTTGGTAAAACAAAGTTAGAACCACTTAAGATTGTTTCCCTGAAAGCATGTTTGGTGGGTGGCTAACCACAGAAATCTGGAAATCTCAGTCATTTCTGCACAGTAGAGTTTCCCCTGATCTCCTTGTTAAATCGCAGGATTGTAGACAACTGCACAAAATATACCTTTCCTGCAACAGGAGCAGACATGGGGAGGTGCTATGTGTGCCACAACACAAGGGCCCTGGACTCTCCTCAGCCAACAGGGCCCCCACAGTAACCCCAAGTCAAGTTGATGGGGGGAAAGTCACTAATGATCTTCAAATATTGCATATCACAGTATATGCTCTGTTATATGTGTGCATTAACATTTCCTTATTTTCTTAAATAAAATCTATACTTTAAATACAGACAAATGTTAACCCAGCTCTATAGCACCAGTAAGCCACCAGTTAGGTATCTTTGCTAAGCTAAAATGCAGTAGTCCAGCGATAAAATGCAAGTTTGTTACAAAATAGTTTAGATTGAAAAAATACATAAGTCCATCAAGTTCAACCACTAGGGAAATATACCGTGTTTCCCCGAAAATAAGACACTGTCTTATATTTTTTTTGGCTCCCAAAAACACACTAGGTCTTATTTTCTAGCTTTAGATATTGCAGCTTGTCATTGCATGCTGTTATTAAGTCTATGATCTACCAGAACCCCAAGATCCTTTTCCATTTCTGACTCCCCCAAATGTATTCCCCCTAGACAGTATGAAGCATGCATGTTGTCAGCCCCCAAGTGCATAACTTTATATTTATCTATAATAAATGTCATTTGCCACTTGACTGCCCAATCAAACTGTACATCCAGGTCTGCTTGTAGATTATAGACATAGTTTGGTGTCATCTGTAAACACAGAAATGGTTCTTTTAAACCCAAACTCTATATCATTTATAAAGATATTAAACAGTAAAGGTCCCAACACTGAACCCTGGGGTACACCACTAATAACCTTGAACCATTCAGAGTATGAATCATTTTTACAACTCTCTGGATGCGGTCTTTAAGCCAGTTCTCTATCCATTTACAGATTGACTTTTCTAAACCTATTGACCCTAACTTGTAAGCCCCATTGCAGGACTTTTTCAAGCTTTATTGTGGTCTGTAATTCCATAAGATTTTTTTCTCTTTACCCTCTTTTTTTACGTATTGTCGCCACACGGGACAGAAACTGAATGTAGATATCCCTACAGGATAAAAAACTATTTTCTGTGCGTCTCAATTTCTTGTAGCCATATTCAACCAGATTTTGTTATGTTGAAGACATTTCACTACTTGTCAGTCATTGCAATGTTGCATACATTTTTCCGCATTTAAACCCAAAAGGTGACTATGTTCACCACATGTATAGAAATTCCGAAGTATGTTCCCTGCGCCGATTTGAATGTACAACTTACTTGAAATAAGTGGTGGAATATCTCCAACTACAAACAAGCTCAGTACTAATGTGAACCATTACTATCTATACTGTGACCATAACTCTGCCCTTACTCATTGTTTATCCTTTTGCAGTATTAGAAGTCTCATTGTGTAATGATTAAGGTGTCCATATCCTACAGGAATCAACAGAACTGCAGCAGCGTATCTTTGAAAATTGTCTCTTGAAGCTACCTAATATGCTATGCTTACCCCATCATTTCTGCACATACAAAGATTACAATTCATGGTTAAGCAGAAAGTGTTTGACAACTACAATCTATCCCTGATTTCTTCTTTGTTCCACCCCATCTGCTGCACTGTTCAGGTTCCTTGTTCTGCTCACTTGAATAGCTGTCTTGTTAGGGCTACAATGTTAAGTGGTCCAGAGGGAAAACTTAGCAAATAGTTGTTGAGGTAATGCAGTTACCAAGCAGCTCCCCGGTGAGACTGGGGAGGGGGAGTGGAAATAGTTTTCTCTTGTCACTTTATTTAGGTCGGTGCGGCTAGCAGTATGATGGATACTAATGATGACTGAGATCTACACCGCCTTAGCCTAGTGCAGACATATTTTAGAGTAGAGTAGAGTAGAGTTTTTAATCAGACAGAGCAACAGATTTTTTTGCATTGTAATCTTCAAATAAAATATCAGTATATTTGGAAAGCCAATAGCTTCCTCTAGGTGAGAGCAGCATGACAGCTAAGCACTAATTTATTACAAATAAGCTGACCTCTGTACACATCACTATCAAAAAAATGAATTTTGTTGTATCCAGCTATTACATTTTGTAGAATAATTAGCATATTATCCTATAATCCATAATATTAATTTTATTGATTTAGTTTTTTATTATTTTTTTTTTTTTTTGTTTTCTTGACTTTCATTTTTTTTCAGTGCTCATTTGAAATTTTCTAAAGTCTTTCCCTGGTAATGTAGGTAAGTTTGTTTTCATTGCCTGCCCTTTTGCAATAATGGACCTGCCTGCTCACAAGTTTTTCTCATATATGTTTAGTTCCATTTAAAATATAAATGAATGTCTTTTTGTTTTTTGTGAATTAGCTGGATAGGTGATAATTGCACGTGTCCATACCAGTCAGATTGCCAGAACTTGACATTTCATGGCCAATATGTCTTGTTACAGTATGAGAAAATGACAAGTAGTTTCCCTTTTCTTAGTTTTATTTTATCTCTGATCAGAAGTATAAAAAAAAAAAATTAATTGTATCACCTAATATCATTGGGATCCTGACAGCTCAGTCTTTATGGCTTCCATTGTGCTGTCAGGCAGACCCTTAGCAGAGTAGATAGCACATCATACATGGCAGGGGCATCACCCAAAGGAGTTATCTGCCCGAGCTGTATTGTGTTTCAGCATCATACATCCACCCACCAGAAATGCACTTTGTTGTTCTGTTTTCCTTCCCTGTGTGGTTGAAGGCCCCTGGGGGTAATTCTGATGGCCTTTACTTGTCTTGTCTACTCACATCTTACATCTCAGAACTCACTTGTCTGGGACCAGAGCCGGAAAAACACTTCATTTTATATAGGACTCCTCGAGAAACGGAACATAAAGCACACGTGAGACTGTCTTTTGCATTTATGTGGATTTGATAACGGCACCTTTTATTTAATCACGTCATGTCCTGGAATAACTTGAATAAGATGTAATTAAATAATGAGGTGGTTAAAAAAAAGTTCAATGGTAATGACAGGTAATTATGCATAATTTGGGAAATTGTATACTCTCTGGGCGGAAATACTCAGCCCACACTAAGTACTTAAAAAGGTCACAGTCAAATTTTAACATTTTAGTTTCATCATCTTTTGTGTTAGCATTTACTGAGGTAAGTAAATTATTGGGAACTGTGATATAGTTGTGTTGCTGATGGCATAGTGTATATTAATAAAGCTGTATTTGTTTAAAACGTGGGCCAGCGAATAAATCTAAAAAGAAATCATGTTACCTATTGCAAAACAAATGTATTGTCAATTAATTACATTGTTTGATGTAGCCATTTTGTTGATGAAACATGCTTAGCTCAGTGTACATCCTACAGTAGAAGGAATGGTACAAGAACAGACAGGACAGTTTATTCATTTTTCTTTATTTTCAATAATTTGGGTTTGTAAAAAATCTTTTAGCCTTTATTGCATTTATAGATTACCATTTTCAAATATATTTGTATAGGCTATATATCGATTTAGAGATATTGATATGTATCGAAATCCGGGCTAATAATAATAAAGGAAAATAATGTGATACTATTACTTTTGCCTATCTTACAATTAGTATTAGGTGTAAGTTTAAAGCTGATATAAAACACTCAAATAAAAGCAGATCTGTTTTTGTTACTACATACTTAAATGTATTTTTTAAATGCAAGCAGTGTAAGTACCTGAATTAGACCTGGTATCAGTGTCTTACAGCCACTCAGTTTCGCTATATTGCTCATGTGCTAACAATGAACAAACTCATTGGAGAAGAGAGTAGATTGACTAGGGCTATGCATAAGCCACAGTGCTCGTATTGCATGAGAATCTAACGTGTACAGTGGTTGTCCAACGTCATTCATGGAAATGATCATAAAAGATCGTTTCCAACGACAAAAATCTAACGTCCATACGTAGCCTAAAGCTGCGTACACACCTGCAATTTTTCTCGTTGGAAAGGATCTTTCACGATCCTTTCCAACGAGAAAAGACTGCACGATGCATGAACGATGCTGTACATACAGCACCGTTCATGCTCTATGGAGAGGGGAGGGGGAGAGCGACGGAGCGGCACCCTGCTGCGCGCTCTTCCCTTTCATTACGATCGGCTGTCGTCCATCGTCCGTGGATCCGCCAGGACGGTCGTCGGACGATGGACGCCGACCGACTGTACACACGGCAGATTTTCGCCCGATAATTGGCCGATACCGATTATCGGGCGAGAAAAATTTGCCGTGTGTACGCAGCTTAAGAGTTGAGCTATCAGCTATTATCTACTGCTTATCCTTTAACTCTGTGGTCCCCAACCCCTGAGCCGTGGACTGGTGCCAGTCCGTAGCCGCAAATGACAGGAGGCAGAAGCACCAGCGGCCCTCCTTATACTGCTCCAAAGCTAGTGACAGCAGGAGCACAATCAGCGGGAGAGTGGACAGCTCTCCTCACACTGCCTACACTGGAAATGCTGAGAAAGGCAAAGCAATGTATGTAAGGCTTACATTTCTCTGTCACCTGACAGCACACCAGCTCTCTTGATGACTATATGACTTGATTAAATAGAGTTTTTAAAACATGCCCATAGTTAAGCCTTACCTATAACCTCCAAATAATTCTTCTATACTCAGCTAGTGTGCTGACAGGAGGCGGAGCTGCTGAGAATAGCAGAGTAGTTTAAGCTGTACATATTTGGGGCCGGGCCCTGCTGTCAGAAAGGTTGGGGACCACTGCTTTAACTGACTAGTCACAGGCTAGAAGAGAGACATAACCTGTAAGTGTTACTTAACCACAACAGAAAAAAGTAATGCTATGGTTTGCCAAACAGGGCAGCACTGTGTGATGGGGCTGTGAAAATTTTAGCCTGCATGGAAATTCAAATCCTTTGCCGGGTACAATAGCTCCCATATTATTGTAGTTCATCTTTGTACTTAGCTGTTTTCCTGGAGATTAGCTTTAAGGGTTAAAGGAAACCTGTACAACACAAATATGTGGGTTGCAATGTTTGACCTTTCCTTACCTATCCTCTGGCTTTCATCCTGATCCAGTGTCTTCAATACTATGAGTTATTGACTGGAACAAGTATACCATTCAGGTGCTTTGCCATTATCTGACCTTCCCAACTGCATTTTTGGTAAATGGTGCAGAAAATAAAGCCAGACACATTCACACAACTAGCACCTTGGAAAGGAGCTTAGCAAAGACAGTTACATATTCTGTCAGTACAGATTTAACTGAAGGTTACAGGTAGGGCTCATCTTTGGGCATTAAAAAATCTATTTATTCAAATCATATAGTCATCAAAGTATTTTACATAAAACTGGCAAAGTTACCTAAAGTTTTGGTTTTACCCTTTGTATTCCACTGAAGAGTAGCACTCTGACTGTGACTGGGAAATTCAGCACGTTATCCCCATGAGGACTCTTTTGGTTTGTACAGTACTGTTAGTTAAACACTGACACAGGCAGTGAGGACATGAATGAATGTGTTGCTGCTCCTTAATTTTCTTCTCTATTTCATATCTGCTTAGGGAGCTGCAAGATTTGGCTGAACAATCTGGCAAGGATGATAGGGCCACTAGACTGACTGAATGTATTTAAAAATCCTTCAGCTGGTAAATCATCTCGCCTTATAATATTTGCTCCAAGTTTATATTTAGTTGTATGTTTTTGGGTTAGGTTAACAGCTGTCAGTAAGTACTGTATATAGCACATGGCATAACTCCTACACTAAAAACAAGCACAATCATTTTAGGATGTTGAAAAAACAAAGATGTAAATTAATTCAGAGACAGGATGGACACCGATACACCACCTGCGAGATCTGCCTGACAATTTTCTTGGTTCTATTCCTGGCTATCTAGGTGTTCAAACCCACTTTTCTTTGGAAGATACTTCTATACGTAATGTTTGAGGTTGATGAGAGGAGATCTCTTTAAAGTACACAGTTGTTACTAGAACAAGTCTGCTTCCTTTCGCTTCCTATTTGGACAAGAATGGTTACGTTTTGGATTTCCCATCATCACATTGGTAATGTTTTTGGTTAACTTTTTCTGACAAGGGCTCCGGAAAAATTAGGGAGGCCAAATTTCTGCAGTAGAAAACAGCAATACAAGAGCAGCAGAAAATTCTAACACTCTTCCTTTCTATCCAAAGCTAAGAGAAAAATATCTGTACACTTACAATTACCAGTAAAGCAATATGATGTTTAATTGATTATTTTACATCATTAAGGGATGTCTGTTCTGGACACACACGAATTGACCTATGGATTAGTAAAGATACCTATTACTTTGGGTTAGTTTCTAGGTGCTTTTAATTTGACATGCTCACTTTAAGGTACATACAACTGTGAATTTGTTTGATAAAAAGTACCATAATGCATTTGTGACACAGCCTGTCTTTGTAATTAATGAAAAATATTTAATTTGTTCCTTGCTGAGCGACTGTACATAAGTTAAATGTAAAACTTTGACTTTACCTTCATTCTGTGGTAACAAAGTAAAGCAGTCTTTGCATGTAATAAAACTACATGATTTTATCAGCAGCCCTGCGCTTTCTGGTAGTTGTACCTGTTTGGGTATAAAAAATGTGTATGGAACTTAATGTTCCATTATAAAGCAGTCAGGTATGTACGGAATGGCTTTAGATGTCAGCATTTCATAGTGTAGTGTACTGTAATATCATACCCGCCACAAATATTTATAGTGACCATTTCCGGATTGAGCCTGATCATTGAAATAGATAACAAAATGATAGGCAACATAAAACATTGTTATTCTATTCAAAGACACTGTTGATGCTCCTCATCTCCTCTAAAATTTCCAAGCAGCAGAAAAACTGTTCCTTCCAAGGCACAACCATTGCAAATATTTAAGGTGCAGGTAAGATGGTATTAAAGGAACCTTGTGGACAATTCAGCTTTTTCAGATGTAAGGACGTATATATGTTTATGCAAAAAAAACAGCTCTATATCTGGACAACGCATAGATCAAACTGATTGCTTTAAACCTAACTTGAAAAGAGCAGTGTATGAAGATAACTTCCTACAAGTTTTAATTGATGAAGTGCACCACTGTGGAGTTTGAAGGTTTCTTTTACATATTGTTGTTTATATCTTTACCTGATGGTAAAAAAAGCCAGAGTGAATATGGAGTGTCATTCCAAGGAAAAGTCACACAATGTTTGATTGACACTTACCTATTACCCTCCTACATGTGCACCCTTTTGCTTTACTGTTACTGAGAAATAATGAAGTGTGCTCAGTATATGCTAAGCATTTAAATATTTGGTTAACCATTTGACAAACTGTAGATATAGAATGAACCATGAGTCCATGTAAATTATTTTTCAGCGTTTGCCTTTGCTAGGATCTTCTACTTATCCATAAATCTAGTTCTCAGACACTTGTTATTCCAGTTGAATCCAGATGAATTTATACATTTTCCTTTCTGTCTGTGACTTCACCCCCACCCCTCCTACCAATAAGCCTTCCCGGGACACTTTCTTGCTGTCTCCATGCTGTCATAGTCAGTGCACAAGTGTTCCAAGATGACACCAACGTAATTACAATCATTTTTGATGTCTGGACCCACCATTACTAGTCAATTTAGAGCAAATCAAAATATGCCTGCAATTGCACTTTGTTCGTGGAATGAAGAGAGATGATTAATGGTAAATGAAGCTGGATAGAGGCATTGGCTGCTTCAGTAGGCAGGACACATATTCCGTAAGGCAGCTAAGAGGAGAAAAGATGAAGAAGGAATGAAATAAAAGCACACTTGTAAAGCTGAATGTTAGTCCTTGTGTTCAAGGTTGAATATAATAATGGCCTTGCCAAACAGTCTCTTGTATATCACCTGTACTGTTCACACCCCTTTTCTATGCTGAGAGACTGACAGCATTTTGACTTTCTTCAAATGTTTATGGCTGACAGTGCTAATCTTTTTCTGTGCTTTTTATATGAGGTGCATGATATTATGGAATCTATAGCATGCAAAAACTGATGTTTATTCAAATTAAGAAAAATAAATTCAAATCGGCAAACTCTCCAGCATTTTACAGAGAATTAGACCAATTTTAAGAACCCATGTCCTCGAAGATATTAATTTTCCTGTTACATTGTTGCTGACACTCGCCTGGGGCCATATTGGAAAAAAAGGTTAATAACCTTCCAGTTTCTTTTCAGATTTGGGGAAGAAGTGGATTCACCTAGTGAAAACGCAAAACAGATATTTGTAGAAATCTACAAGCTTCCTGCAGATGCATTTTCTTGGTGTAACTTAATTTAAATCCCTGCGCTGCAAGGCCATTGTGCTTACCTGTATGTCACAATGCATAATAAAAAAGACCGGGCGTCTAATGCTAAAGTGCTAAAGTGTGTGTATATATGTGTATATATATATATATGTATATGTATATATATATATATATATATATATGTATATGTATATGTAAAAGAAAAGGATTTAAAAGATTAAAAATAATAGGACAAAAAATATCTGCACCCAATTTAGGAGAAAATATGTTGTGCCCTCCTTTTGATATTGACACTTTTTGCCTAGGCCTGATGTGTTTTGCTACTGATCAACACCAATTTTTTTTCACATTTCTTCACTATTCAAGATATCTTGTTTGTAATTAGGTACCGGTCATGATGATGGGGTTGGTTCCCACTACACTAAACTGTACTTCTACATGAATTTTCTACATGCTTGTAGGTGGTAAACCCCCCATAATAAATGTTACTTTCAACCTGACCTGACTTTTGTAACGAGTGTGTTAACAAATGTATTTAACAAAGTTTTTTTTTTTTTTTTTTTACTGAGATTAGCCTAGTATGTTAAATTTGCATTTTCTTCGAAAACTTCCAAAATCATAAACAACTCTCATTACCCTAAAATACGTCCCATTATGACAATTTTGTAAGGTGCACCTTGATAATGAGTGACTAGAACTGTGTGAATGTACTCGAGAGGTCCACAGCTGCCCTTGAATTTGAACCTTACTAGATGGAGATACATTTATTTAGGTCCAGAATTCTGCAGAATTTGTCCCAGTGTTGGAACCCTTTTTTTCGCCTGGAGTAGAAAACACTGAATATACAGTGTAATGGTAGCTTGGGGCTTTAATATATTTTTTAATATACTTTTGTGATAACCCTTTTACTAACTAGCAAAACTTGGTGCTGCATGTTTGATTTATGAGCACCTTAATAAAGATGTTAGGAGTACTATACACCAATGTCTGCTCTTTGTGAATCATATATAAATAAATAATTTTTTATATAAAGACTTTCAGAGTGATGGAGTTTTAGGATGGTTTCTTTGCTTAGAATACTATTTCTTTATTTCTTTATCACTACATTACCCATCAGGACATGACTGCTCTTTAGTTGTCTCAATGAAGTAACCTTGACCTTACTGTAATACTATGAACTTTAAAAGTTATCCGCAGGAAATCCTTCTCTAGAGCACAAGAGTATAGAAAGAGAACCATTTATCTAAAATTAGTGGAAGGTACCATTTTGCAGAAACCCTGCAGAATGTCTCCAGTTTATATTCACCACCAGACTCAACATGCCATCAGGCTGACCCTGCGGTGGAGAAAAGCCAGTTAAAATTGAATCAAATTTTAAATGTTAAGCTAACCCATTAAAAAAGCAATCACATTGAAACATGCATTTTTAAAAAGGTTTTGTTTAATTTGTCATAATTAATTTATTCAGCGTACAGTCCTTTGTTTGTTCATTGTGGTTGCTGTTTTTTTCTTTTCTTTTTTTTCTCCCTGCCAAGTGCTAAGGCTTAATGCAGATACGTAGCTTTTTCTCATTTTAAAGTTTTATTAGCTTTTCCTTAACCTCTTATGTGATTTTATTTCTGGAATATAACAGTGTGAAGCAGGAAAAGGCTGTACAATACTCCACATTGATGAGCAAGCAATAAGCTTCACAGGTGTCATATTTTTCTGACAAACAAAAGTTTAAACCATATTCGATAACTTGGCCTAACTGATGTAGGCAGCTCTGTGGCTCAGGGGTTAGCACTCCATTGCAGCGCTAGGTGCCAGGTTCAAATATCGGCCAGGAAGTTTCTCCCTGTGCCAGGGCTTTGTTATTCTTTTTCTAGGATAAAGTCATATACAATAATTCACATAATGTGAATGTCAAGGTTCACATTTTTATTAATTTATTATGGAGGTTTTTTAAATGGCCAAGCTTTCCTATTCTTTTTCAAGGCTTTAAGGTTTTGGATGGGTATTTAAATACAAAATAAATACAACTATGCTGTTTGTTGTTAGGGTTATGACTTCTATGAAGTAGAAACCCTATTAATGCAATTTTTAAAGATTTTTTTTTAAACCTATTTAATGGTTGGGCCATCCAGATCCGCATGTGATCCACTGGCTTATCCTAATATGTAGTGGTAAATATCCCATTCCAAACTAAAGGTAGGAGTACTTACATCTGCCGAGCTGGCCACAAAGTTCTATTTTTCACATATGCCGCTCACATAGGGCCTGATTTATTAAAAACTTTCCAAGACTAGAAAAGATAGACTATCATGCGAGAACTTGGGTGATCAAGCAAAACTGAAATGGATCTGAAAACCTTTGTCAATTAATGGCAAATGATTTGTTAGAAGTTCATTCCAAGTTTGATGGATCAGCCAAGTTCACATATGATAGTCTATCGTCTCCAGTCTTGGAGAGATTTAATAAATCAAACCCATAAAATCATTTTGTGGAACAGTTTGTAGCTTTTTGACTAGCAAGTGGTAACAACACCTAAAGGTTCAGTTGTTTTTTTTCTTTGATGATGTATCCTGTGACTTAAAAGACTGTGACTGTGACTTTTTTTGTTGCAGGTGAGAATCCACCTTGGCCTGGCCACATTTATAGTGCATTAGTGTTGTCAAATAAAGACTTTTCTTTTTTTGCACAATATCACAAGCTTTACTACAGTATTTTTTTTGAATAGTTGCCAACCAAACTTCCAGTTGTAACAAATTTAATAGAAGTGAAACAGAAGGGAATCCTGAAATCCGAGTTACATTTTCTTGGACCTCCAAATCCTAATTAATTCATCCTTTACTCAGACTATCCCCATCTTCTGCACATAGCAGAATTCTAAGACAGATCAAGCAGGCAGTGATGATAAATTATCCACTTAATAATTAACAAATTAGCCCCAACAGATGGATCCAAAACAAATCTTTCTATATATTTTTCGCAGACGTCTATCATTTCCCATTTTGTCAGCAGTGCAGTATTCCCGACAGGAAGTCCCGTGGAAACTATGCTCATCGGCAGGTTTCAGAGCTGTCTGCCGGATGGTTTAGTGCAAACAGTTATGAGTTATTGGGCTCTGTAGATGGTGCAGCAGCAGGAGATATGAGTCACTTGGGGGTTCTACAATATTAGTATGATTAGCAAAGCTGGACTTGAACGATGAATGCTATTTGCATGTTTTATATCACTCTCTAATATGCAGCGATAAAGTGTCTGTAATTATTCAGTATCTACAGTGAAAGGATTCATTTAATCGTAGAGCCGATAAAAGAGCAAGTTACATTCCTTCCATTCTGTTTGGTACTGAATGCCAAATAATCCATTATTGGTGAGTAAAACAGTGGCAAAACAGTTACAAAGCCTGTAATCCCAAAGAATACTTTAAAGTGCTTCTGCTATCTATTCATTTGCATAATACAAAAGAAATGTAAAATAAATATTGTTTTATACCAAGCTGCTAAATAATTCTGGTGTGTGTTATAAGGTCCCACAAACCCGCTTCAGAACTATTATATTGGCAGCAGTGTTACAGACAATAGTCAGTGAAGTTTTCTGCAGACCTTGGGAATAAGCAGAAAGTTTTCACCTGCAAACATCAGGCCGATTTGGTAAAGTGCATTGTACTCAATAGGGTAAGCATAATAGGGTTGCCTTTTGTGTTTTTAGGGTTAATCAACTTACAATTTCTCTTGTGATTTAGGAAAGGGCTTTTCAACTATCCTCAACACGTTTTTGTGCTATAAAGTAGCTGTGAACAGTAAGTTAGATGTTGGAGAAGAAAGAGACCCCAATCCTTTATCAACGATCAAAACATTGTGGCCCACACTACAGACAACAGTTGACTTTAAATCTAGTAAAACCTGCTTATATAAAATAATGCATGGAGAGGCCTCTTTTCCATCAATGTGATCTGTGCCGCCAAACAGAAACTTATTCCCAACAATATTTTGGAATATGGTGCAGATAACCTCAATGCCTCCTATCAGCTTATTTTACCTTGTTTGTATTCAATCATAATGAAGACAGGAGCTCCAAGGAATTCATGTTTCTGTAGAACCTGATCTCTGTCACCTTCTGCACAGTGGGGATTTGGCAGCTTTCAGATTTTTTAAATTTTGTGATTAGGGATCACAGTATGTAAATGTTGCTTTACATGTGGGTTAATGTATAAAAAAAGGCTGAAATTCTTTCTGATTTTAAACAAGTCTCAATGCTTCGTAATACAGCTTAGAGTTTTTGTTTAAATGCTCTGCTAAACTTAAGTCTGAAGCTTAAGTTTTTATCCTTCTATACCATTTTCTTTCATAAATTGCATGATGAGAAACATTTTAATCAATTGCTGTAAAGAGCAGCCAGCCATTCCCAGCCAGTCAGATGTGTGCTATCATTAGAACTGCTATACCAAAGTGCAAGAGGTGGAACTGATGAGTTGCTCTGGGGTTTAGGATGCCTTTGTACTTCCACCATGAGATTAATTAGGTCCCATTGAGTAAGTTAGTATTCACCGTTCTGCCGAGCACACATGGGACTACAAACCATCCACTCATAGAGTCCTGCAAGGTCATCAGTTGGGTATCTCTCTGTAGAAAGTTTAATATTACAATTGATGACTGAATCCCATAGCTAAATCTACATATTTTATTAATTCTTCACATGAGAAAACTTTAGAGTCTACAGTGACCCATACAGCGTTGGCAGCATGTTGAATCTTAGATTTTGAAGTCAGCAAATGTTCTGCGTGGATAAAAGTGCCTGACGCTGCGTGATAGAGACAGTAATTACCTCTCACAATGAACCTTATTAATAGTGAGGGGAGGCATCCATACAATGCTCAAGACTTGGACTTCTGAAGGTCTTTGAGAGGAGTTTGATTAACCTGCTCACTGCCTGGAAACTGGCACAGCAGTACGGATCACCCAGCAAAATATAGTCACATCATTTGTTCTACATCTGCATGATCTTTTAAATCAAATGCACAGGAACTTTTTTCTTGCTTCTATTCAGACTTCTAAAACTATGAACTCTTCTAACAGGAGAAAATCATCATGATTACATTATAATAAAGTGTAACTCTAACTTTCTAGGAAAATTGGATGTTTTAGACAACCATTATGATTGTGATTATTCTGTACGGGTTTAGGTCTGCTTTTCCAAGCACTTGTTAGGAATTTAGAAATGTTCTGCATTTGTTCTGTTGCACTGTATGACTGCTGATTGCCATGCCCAGGTCAGGGTACACACAGAAAAAAAAGAGTGCTGACAGGTAGAAGAACTTATGACCTACAAGACTTACACATTTCTTTTATTTCATAAAAGCCTGCAAGTTCCACTTTCATTATGGCTGAATGGGGTTGGTATGCTAAAGGAATATAGGCATAGCCAAATGAATAAAGCTTTTACAAGGGATGTTTCACTTAGCTTAGTAAATGAAATAATGCTCTGCTGACTTCAGCCATACAGTTATGTGCTTGGAAGAATCCTACTGTTAGATTTCCTTTCACATGATTGGTTAGTGTTTGCAAAGTGTGCTATTGTCAACAGCATTATTGCTTTAGTAAATCAACCCCATTTTGTGTCAAATGTAAGGGCTACAGGTGGAGGGTGGCTGTTTCTTGATCACTGAATCATTGAAATCTTGGCGCAGAGGATTACATTTCCCATATGACCATGGTGTAATCCATGTAACTCAATTGCTAAAACCATAAACCCAAACTACATTGAAATTAACAACAATGGGAAAAAGAAAGCAAGTTATGTGGAACTAAAGAGCAGAAATAGTTTTTAAAGAAAATTAGTGATAGCCGTCTTTCGCTTTCCTTAGGAGGTATGATGGGTCAGAAAGTCCAGGCTTTGGTAGCTTTTATCACCCTAATAGGCTTTTTTTCTTTTTAGTAATGACCATACCTTTACTCTTTTTACTGACTCATATTACTGGGTATGAAAACTATAGGAGAGGAAGCCTAGTTGCCCATTTATTCTTTATGATTTTAGAAAGTCCCATGAAAATCATGGCTTTAAAAGACTTTTAAAAACTTCTACAGAAGAAGGGTATTAAAAATAAATGAGGAAGGTGTTCGCCTTTCAACCAGCCTGACAGCTGCTGTCCATTTTTCCCTGCTGGATGAAGTCTACTTTGACAGAACAGACCAGCTTTTTCATCCGTCAGAAAGATCTGAACATCAATATGGTAAGTTTAAGTATTCAAAAAATCAGTTCTGCCCACTACAGCCTTTTCTCAGTTTGGCTTATAATGACATTCTGTTTGGCCACAGGAGTTTTGCCTAGGCTCAGCCAAAAGCCTGCACTTTAAAATTATATGTTGTATAGAACCCGGCCTATAATGAGTTACATTACTGCTTCAGTGTTGACAGGTCCAAGAAGGCAAACTGTTGTAGCCTATAACATCCAGTGAGATAATATTTTTAGATAATATGAGTACAGTAAGTTTATTGCTGTAGGTCATTAATCTGTACAAACATTTCTCTTGGCGTTGTAGCTCTATTTTTATTTTGGTATATGAAAATGGACAACTGAATGAAAGCTTTGGGTTACTGCACCATGCATACAATTATTGCTGTCTGTACTACCTAATTACATAAGACCTCTTATATTATTAACATTGCATAGGACAATAATGATGTGCAGTAATTATGTCGCAATTCACATAGATGGTCACAAAATAATTGTAATATTTTATAACGGCAGTGATACATGGAAAAATACAGGCGTTGTTTATATTGAGTAGCAGGGAGAGTTGGGCATTAGCAACAAAATTAAACAAAACAAAAAGCATTAAAGAAGCCTTTTGGGGGGGCTTACGTTGCCAATAAGCATGTTGTGATGTCTGCTGTTGGGCAGTGATTTTACTTTTAAAATGACAAACAAGTTCACTGCAAATATCAGCCCTGTCTCAAAGCTAATATTTCACTAATTTGAGGTTACTGGCATTCCAGATCAGTCTTGACTCTGTATACCTCGCAGAGATTACAGTAGCAAGATGTCCTTACTAATACTACTGTGTATCCCAAACCACCATGACTGTTACAAAATCAAATCCTAGTACCACATTCAAGCAACCTAATTGAAATACTATCACTGGTTAAATCTTGCTATTGAACTCTCTAGGTAATAGTTTGGTTTGTAATATAATTTGTTCTATATTACATCAGCTAATGATTCAGTTCACTCATGCCCACAAATAATGACATGCTAGCTGGCATTTAACAACCCTCATCATTACGTGGCCCTCTCTAGGCCACCGAATCCCTATTCCTGATGGATTTCTAGGGGGTACTATGTTGTTTTTGAATTCTGCATGTTTACATGATTAGATCAGCTCATTTGTATAGCTCATAGTCTGAGCCACTACATATATTTCATGTCAGTCATTGTTAACATGGTACAGATTACCGTTTTGTTGCAGTGGTGAGATACAGGGAATGAAAGGATGTAATGAATTAGAATTAATTGTGATTTCACGGCAGTCTTGTACAATATTTTCCTGGGCAGTTAGGCAATGCCTGATTTATGTCACAATAATCGGGTAAACACACACACCACGCACCTATCAGTAATTTTCTTGTGGAATTCACTCCAATGAGCAAAATATAAGCTTGCTGCATAGATCTTTCATGCTCTGCCACTGTTAAATAGTATAATTGTCTTCTCTATTTTCAAGGCGCTTCATTTTAGATGTTAATTGCATTCAATTTATTACTGGCGAGCCTTCCTGCACAATGCCAGGTATTCTGGGCTCATGATGGATTGCATTGTAAAAACTGAATAGATGAGCATGTTGTGCAGGGTCACGCTAAACAAATGAATATTAAAGCCAGTTTCTTCCTCCTTCATTTGCAGGTGCAGAGTTGTTTTCTATTATGATTTTGTCGAGTCTCCATGCTTGCTGAACAGTAATTAGAAAATAGGAGGATACATAAATTATAACGGTAAAAAAAATTGAGATCAAGAGGCAACATGCTAAAAATGCACTCATTTGATATGTGGCGCAAGTCTGCTGAATAATGTATATGTATGCTTGTACTTGACAGTCCTAAAAAATATAAATCCTCATATACTGAATTGGGTTGAGAAAAAAAGCTGTTTAGTAACAGCACTAAAGCCATTTTGTCCCATAGACCCAAATCCATAAGACAGTTCACTAGATGACAGTGCCATTACTGGATCTTATAAAGAAACAAGCAAGTTATTACATTAATGGATCTGGAAGCAACAGCCTTCCGGATGTCCATCCAGTCTTCTCCCGATTTTGAAGGGCCAAGATTTGATTTTCATCTGCACTCGTGGGATGGTAGAGAAATGAGCTGGAGAAGGTAAGGAAAATATTCCCTGAGAGTGATTTTAAGAGTTGTACATAAGCTATCCCAGATTCTGATACCTATAAGGGGGAGCAGGTGGTAAACAGAAGTAAAAGCCTAATCTAATCTAATAGTTATTAGAAAATGGTTAATAGTGAAATATTTTCAGTGACTAAAAGCAGTATCAAAACCCAAAACAATGACATGGGTGGATACTAGTGAGTTGAGTTAGCCCTTGTATTACTTGTTTATCGTTCCAAAATGTCACCTGTATCTTGTACCCTACTGTTGCTGAACTGATTTAGAACAAGCCTATCAGTTTTTCCAGCCACCTTCTGTGAGCTACGAAAGAACACCTCCTTTTGGAGGGTGAGGAGGAAGTGGTTGGTAGGCCAAGAGTGGCAACCCTGCCCCCCACCATAGATATAGTAGAGTGAACATAGCCACCAAGGGACAGAAAGTATTCTTTAGAAGACCTAGCATGTTATTGTGCAAGACCTAGAAGTCAAAATGCTTTTTAGATACATTTATCTTTGCCAGGATTATGATCAGTCACCTTATCTGCAATATGTTTCTTCTGTGAAAGCAGCCATTACTAGTCCTTATAGATGAATTAAAAGGGAGAAGGATGGAACAGTACTCCCATCCTTACTCTCTCACCATATTCCTCACACAATATTCCTGATAGCAGAAATGTGTACAGAGCAGAGAGCTGTTTACCTGACTGCACTCAAACACAATGCATATCACCTAATTTCATCCACCTTCTCCACCATTCTGAGCAGAATGTTGGTAACATGTCCCGTTTACCTACTTCCTCCTCCCTCATTCCGTATTACAATTCTGATCCTCTGTCCCCACCCACCACCTCCCTCACTCCCTACAGCCAGCAGAGGGCTTGTGGATACAAAGTTTCCTGTGGTTGCAGTAAGCAATGTGGTGGGTGGGAGCATCATCACCGAATTATCCGAACATGCACCCCTTATGCCATTTGTGCTACTTCTGTGACATTAACATGTAAAAGCCAGGGACCAAGTATTTTTTTTTTTGTTAAAGTAAAATTACTTT
This sequence comes from Pyxicephalus adspersus, assembly GCF_032062135.1. Taxonomy (NCBI): domain Eukaryota; kingdom Metazoa; phylum Chordata; class Amphibia; order Anura; family Pyxicephalidae; genus Pyxicephalus; species Pyxicephalus adspersus. Next base: position 20,053,952 of record NC_092864.1, on the reverse strand, counting down.
TTCAACATACAAATGATGGTTTACGTATAAGTATAATGCTTACTTGCCAGAAAAGGCAAGTACTGTCTACTAGATTGTAAGCTCTTCGGGGCAGGGTTCTCTCCTCCTGTATCACTGTCTGTATTAGTCTGTCATTTGCAATCCCTATTTAATGTACAGCGCTGCGTAATATGTTGGCGCTATATAAATCCTGTTTAATAATAATACTGTAAGAGACATTGTAAGTTCACTTCAATTTTTTTAGAATGTGGGAAGTTGTACAGCACGCATGTCTCATTTGGTCTATTTTCTAATTACAGCACCACTGTGGTGGCAGTGTCAACAAATATATCGCTAGCAAACATATTAATTTATGCAGGAAATCTGGTTACGTTTTGATTTCCTTCTGAACCTGTGGCCAGCACGTCACCTAAATAAAGTTTTTATCTTTGCTTTTTATATATATTTTTTTTATTTTTAATGGATGGCTGCATAAATTAAATCCTTTGTAGTCTTCAAATGTAATTATTTGCATATATCTCATTAGGTGTTTTGCATATTACCAGATGGAATGTTCCATTATGTTTTAAATCAAACATGGTTTGTAACAGGTGCAAATATGCTGATCTCATTCATCCATTGAAAACCTCTAAATAAAAGATTTACTTAAAAATCCCTCAAAACAACCCAGCGCAATATAACTGACTCTTTCTAGATTTTCCTATTTATAGCTTGCATTCTACTATAAACATTCTAATGCTTGAATATATGTCTCATGTAAATGAATGTCTCCTGAAACTCAAAGGCTTCAAAGAAATATGCACTATGTATAAATTGCATTTCTAAAATTTTTTGTTAATGACATCTACAGGTTGTAACTGTAAAAACATTTAATTGGTTTACATATTACACATTGTTAGTACAATTTAGGGTATTTTGTGTTTGTAATACAAAGTATCACAATTTTTTCACAAACTGGAGAATAAAGCTGCCTACACACGTCAGATTTTTCTCGCCCGATAATCGGCATCGGCCGAGAATCTGGCGTGTGTACAGTCGGCGTCGTTCATCGTCCGTGGATCCGCCCTGGCGGATCCACGAAGGATGAACGACGAGCGTTCCTAATGCAAGGGAAGGGGGAGAGCGCGCAGCAGGGTGCCGCTCCGTCATTCTCCCCCTCCCCTCTCCATAGAGCAGAACGGTGCTGTATGTACAGCACCGTTCATGCATCGTGTAGTCCTGCATAATTGCACGTGTGTACGCAGCTTTAGCTTGTATGTAATAGCAGTGAATCTGTCAACTGTTACCATTTTAAAGCTTTTGGCAAGCTCCAGAAAGTTTTTGAAGCAACCTTCTGCTCAAGTTTGAAGATGATAACTACAGATCTAAACGAGGGTGTTGTTCGTTACTTTAAACAAGCTTCAGCAGGCTCTAATCATATCCAAAAGCCAGCTAGCACCTTGTTTAATGTACCAGTCAGCACTTCTATTTAGATCTATGTTTCGCATTTTTAAACTGAAGAGGAACTAAATCCGTCGCAGGGCATTAGTATTCTTTATTTTCTTTCTTTAGAGGACCTTCTGCTATCTTGGTTGGCCGGGCATAAATCATCTAACAGATCTCCATTCATTCCTGGCATGCACATGGAAAGCTGAGATTGCCAGTTATCCTGGTAAACAAAGCTGAAGTTTTTTTTTACCAGATACCCAGTGGGATTATTGCCAATGGGACAACCCTTAACCCCCTTGTGCAATAATGACCTGCCTGATTTGTGTATTCCTGAATCTGGAAATTTAGTTCCACTTTTAAGGCTTCAAAAAGCAGTCCAAAGCTTGCTGAAAGCAAATATACTTTTCCCTTTTTGTTTCTCTTCCAGACATTGGATTTAAATTTAGGTATGTATTTTAATTCCCACATATTGCTTAACGTGGGAGATCCTAGAACTAATTTTATTTTTATTTTTTTTTATAGTTACAGGTAAACAAAACAATTTAAATGATTTAGGTCTGGCAGAGAGGTGTAGAGATCTGTAGTTATAATTTATTAGCAGGATTAGTTCTTAATTTAACACTTCACAAGAACTTTGTACATTACCATTGGAACCCTTTTTTTGAGGTAACTCTTACACACAATATCTGCAGAGTGATCTTCTCAGCGCTTTCATTCCCTTCAGCTATGTTAAGAGCCATAACATCTGTCAACACTAATAACCATGACATTCATGTAGACATTTTCTGAATGGACTGGAAAAATTGCAAGACAGGCTAGTAATTATCGTATTTACTGTGTGATTATTTTGATGCATAAAAAGAATGCATTTTTACACAAGTTTGGCAGTTTTGGTGATGAGAGATGTGTTCATGTTTTTAGATGTGTAATTGTTAGGGCAGTTCAAGGTGATGCAAAAATATATTTGGTATAACACAAAATATCTGCCAGTTTTCCAGTCACCTATTAAGTACTATTTTTGTTTGCCTCCCCCAACGTTTGTTTTCATTTAAATTTCCCCCTCCCTGGGAACCCAGGTAAACCCTTTAAAGCAAATTGTAAGCCAGGACACCCAAAATTCCTTTTTTATTTTGCATGGGAGTGCTTTGCAAATTAAAAATAAAACTTAATTCCCAGCCTGTCTATGCTAATTTTCTTTATTTTCCTGCCATGGAGCATTTAGTATGGGAAGGACAGGGATCATGACCCCCTAGAACGTTTTAACGCTATGCATGGGTCTCACTATAACATTCTGTTTGGGTGAATTCATACTTGATCTGTGGAGGCTAGCAGAAGCCAGCTAATGTGGTATTGTCCCATGCCGGCCCCAAATCCCAAGGTATCACCATTAAGGCTTCCACCATGCCCACACATGGCCAGAGTAAAAGGAAATAAATTGTCCTCACAGTCCAATTTTCACTCCCTGGATATCTGTAAAATATTTTTTCTATCAGAAGAAGACACAACAGAAAGTGGGTAGGAATCTCCCCAAAGTAAGTGGAAGTGTACAAATGACCACCGTTTCCCTTCTATTTCCTTGTATTCTTGTTCTGGTGACTGTCAGATTTTGGATTTTATCAGACAACATGCGGTGAAAGCAGCTCTCCATACAGGAGAAACAAGCCATCCTTAAGCTGCAAAAACAGAAAAAACCCATCCAAGAAATTGCTACGATATTAGAAGTGGCAAAATCTACAGTTTGGTACATCATGAGAAAGAAACAAAGCACTGGTGAACTAGGCAACGCCAAAAGACCTGGACGTCCACGGAAGACAACAGTAATGGATGATCACAGAATAATTTCCATGGTGAAGGGAAACCCCTTCACAACAGCCAACCAAGTGAACAACACTCTCCAGGAAGTAGGCGTATCGATATCCAAGTCTACCATAAAGAGAAGACTGCATGAAAGTAAATACAGAGGGTGCACTGCAAGGTGCAAGCCACTCACAAGCCTCAAGAATAGAAAGGCTAGATTGTACTTTGCTCAAACACATCTAAAAAAGCCAGCACAGTTCTAGAAAAACATTCTTTGGACAGATGAAACCAAAATCAACCTTTACCAGAAGGATGGCAAGAAAAATGTATGGAGAAGGCGTGGAACAGCTCATGATCCAAAGCATACCTCATCATCCTTAAAACATGGCGGAGGCAGTGTGATGGCTTGGGCGTGCATGGCTGCCAGTGTCACTGGGACACTAGTGTTTATCAATGATGTGACACAGGACAGAAGCAGCCGAATGAATTCTGAGATGTTCAAATCCAGCTTAATGCAGTCAAATTGATTGGGAGACATTTCATAATACAGATGGACAATGACCCAAAACATACAGCCAAAGCAACCCAGGAGTTTATTAAAGCAAAGAAGTAGATCATTCTTGAATGGCCAGGTCAGTCACCTGATCTGAACACAATTGAGCATATATTTCACTTGTTGAAGACTAAACTTTGGACAGAAAAGCCCACAAACAAATAGCAACTGAACGCCGCTGCAGTAAAGGCCTGGCAGAGCATTAAAAAGGAGTAAACCCAGCATCTGGTGATGTCCATGAGTTCAAGACTACAGACTGTCATAGCCAGTTAATGGTTTTCAACCAAGTATTAGAAATGAACATTTTATTTTCACCTTTTTAATTTGTCCAATTACTTTTGAGAACCCGAAATGAAGTGATTGTGTAAAAAAAATAAAAAAAAAGGCTTTAGTTTCTCACATTTTTATGCAATCTTTTTGTTCAACCCACTGAAATAAAGCTGAAAGTCTTCAGTTCAACTGTATCTGAGTTGTTTCATTTAAAATTAATTGTGATAACGTACAGAACCAAAATTAAAAAAAAAGTTGTCCCTGTCCAAATATGTATGGACCTAACAGTATATAGTATATGAATTGAAAGGCGAACCTCTCAAGCAGGGGCAAATTGGTTAATCACTTGTAAAATATGGGGGGGGGGGGGGGTGCAGGCTAAACCTGGTCTAATCCAGAACATTGTAGACTGGATTAATACGTTCAAGACTACCAGTCATGGAAATGTCAGTTTCCTAGATCATGCTGTTTACAGTACTTTCCCAGTCACTGACCCATGACAAATAACCAGAAACCAATGTCATCATTTCAGATCTGCTTGCTAGTTCTGGGTCAGTGGCTCCAAGCATTAAAGCCACAAGTTAGAAATGGCAGCCAGGCAATTGGCCTATTTTAGATTTAGCAATAGCAACCCTATATTTTTGTCAGCATCTTGTGATTCCTTTATAATTTTCTACGAACATTTATTGGGGAACACGAGACTATTCTACCTTTCTAGAGATGCCAACATCAACTTGTCTATTGATTGCTTGTGAGATGCCTAAGGAAATGTGATGGCTTATGCATCAGTACCTAAATGTATGTCCTTTACATTAGGGGCTCTAGATTAACTTGAAAAATCCTCAAGCTAAATGACTACATTAAGAGGAAATAAAGTATCATGCAGCGTTTAGACACTATCAGTGAAATTAGCCTGCGTTTTGTAGAAGAATGGCTTATCTCTGTCTTTTTCTCACAATTCCATCGCTCTTCATAAAAGCAGAAATTGCTTGTCGCCCTGTCTGTTTATCCTTTCCTGGCTCCAGCCTTCAATGAATCCTGTACTTTTGAAGAACAGTCTGGCAGACGGTTATCTTTTGAATCCTACACATGTTTAGCCGTACCCAATATTCCCCAGGATGTCGCTCTTGGTAGAACAACAGCCGTGTGATTTTAATATTGTGCCAACACATTTGCACACGTTCTGTTATCGACTAAACCAAAAATATTCAAGAGAGCCAGGTCTGTACAGTGACCGACGAGGCCTGTGTTCAAGAGATTTAACAATCTGTTTTCTGCTCTTGATTAGTTACTTACATCTGTCCATACAGTGTTCAAAGAGGCAGCTACGTTTTGCTTGGTTGGTTAGAAATGAGATATTATGAACAATTAAAGGAATTTGTTGGTAAAAAAAAATGCTTCTTGCTTTCAAACTCTATACTAACTTGGGAATATTTCCCTTTCCTCCTAGTTAATTATTCTTCTACTTACCTCCACTTATCTTTCCACTTATATTTGAGAACGTACCCAGCACTTTTTAGGGCATATAATATAAGGACAATCAAAAGTGCTGCATTATAGCTTATAACAGTAAATAGCTATAATACTAATGAAAATTAACGTAATGACATGATATGATACAATATACCGAATCACATATTTGATTTCATACCATAAATTTTATTTCATGTTTATGATTTGTGAAACATTACCAATATCATTTTAATATTTTACCCGGTTATTAGAGAAAACAGAGACAAGGCATTCATTTCAACGAAGTAGTGGATTTAGAATATTGCTTTATGATTTGACTTTTCTGACCATTCAAAAGAAATCTGTAACTGGGAGGCATTAGGAGAGTTTTAATAAAAGGCCAGCCTGAATGGGGGAGAGCAATGCTAAAGTGGGGATTACATAAGGAAGTTAGATGATTTGGGTCTTTGTAGAAATACTGTGCAGATGACTCTAATTCTATGTTGCTTATATGTGATAAGATAATGTACTCTGTTTTAAGGTGGCCGTATACTGGTCAGTGGGTGATAAACTTTGTAAATGATAAAGCCTAAATCTGTCTTCCAGCCTAACTGAGCACCACCATCAATATACCAATCAAATGTCAATTAGGAAATCCCTAGTTTTCAACAGAATATATCAGCTAATATCTAAAAATGAATATAGGCTAATGCTTAATCTGTTGAAAGCATTGCACATTATACAGCTAGCTTACACTTAAATCAGAAATTAACCTGGCTATACTCCCCTATTCCCATTCCATCATCTGGTGCCACCATCTTCTATCTTTTACTCTAGATAAAATCTTCATTGGCCAGGATAATGTATCTCCTGCGGAGACGCAGAGGGGTTCTTTCAGTCTCAGCAAGCGAAGGGAAACCCGGGATTCCAAGGTATTCTGGCAACCAACCTTGAGCTGCATATGTGCAGCTCATCAACTTTTACAGTTCAATAGGGCGATCGGCCAGGTAAGAGTTTTTTTTGCAGAAGAAAGTTTCCTGTCCCTTTCTGCAATAATTACAGATGCCGCCAATTTTTGGGTATTGGTCCAGGGAGGTCACGTTGTGCCATATTATCTTTACATGATAGATTACATTGGGGTTCATCAATATTGCAGGAATTATAAGGAAGGAAAGGGCCAGATACAGGGGACATGATAAAATAGGAAGTGGTGCAAAAAGCATCAGGCAAAATGCACTGATAAGCTACCAGCATCTTAACACTGCAAAGCAGAGACAAATACACTCTACTGTGTAGCTCTAAAGCTTCCTTCAATCTTCCAGCAGTTGAACCACGTGCCCTCCACTGCATTTTACCTGAGCTTTGATAACTGAAATTGAAGTTATTGGATTTATCTCTTCCTAAATGCGAATGCTGCACATTAAAGATTTTTAATTTGAAATAAAATTTGACATTTATTTTCTTCTCTCGTTCCAGAACAGTTATAAATGTGTTGTATGTTTAATGTCAGTTGTATTCCATACTCGTTTGGTAAAGGAAAAAGCAAGCAAGTTGAGTATTTTGTACAAGCCAAAAGGGTATAGTAACATATGGTATGCATTGATAACCCGGTCATACACTGAAACATTGGTAGAATTATCAATGGTGATTTAATTAAAGCTCTCTAACACAGGGGGGGATACACATTCATCAGTGAAGTTGGGTGATCCAGCAAACCTGTAATGAATCTAGTCCAGAATTGAAAATATTTTCTAACAAAGAGAAAATTACTTTTAGCAAATCCATTCCAGTTTTTTTGGATCACCCAGCTTCACTGATGAAAGTGTTTTCTCTCCAGTCTTGGAGAGCTTTAATAAATCAGGCCTCATGACTCAAAAAGTGGCATACCCAGCACAAAGAAAAGTTTCAGGACAGTGTATATAAGTATGGCAAAGAGGAAAGTAATTAGTTTAGGTCAGAGAAAATGACCTGATGCCTTTGCAAGACTGGGGTTCTAAGTTTGAATCTCAACCAGGGCATTATCGTCATAGAGTTGTATCTCCTCATGATTGTATGTGTCCCTTCGGAAATTTTGCTTTTCCCAAAAACATGTAGCTAGGGTGTTTTATTAAAGGAATTGACCATATTTTTCTTGGAACTATTCAGAAGTTAAGTGGGCAAAAAATAGAAATAAGTCTGCATTAACCACCCAACCGCTAAGCCCGTACTTTCTCGCCATAAAAATTTTTGCTATAATGGATAACCCCGTATTTTTTCGCCCTACAATTTAAAAAAAAAATTTCATGAAAACCTGTGACGCTTTTGGAACAGAAATCTAGAAATCAGTGTAACGCTCAGGTGGTTAAGTTCCTGCTGGGCAGCAATCCAGTTACTTTCCTAATATTGCAGGTTAGCTTTCATGGCGCTTGATCTTCACATCAGGCATCAATATTTTACAAGTTTTGCCATCAATCTATGTACTGTACAAAATTGCCATTCTTTAATAAAGGTCTCCTTTAAGAATTCCAGGCATTTGTAAAACTCCATGTACCACTTAGCAGCTGTAATCTCATTACCAGAGCTCTGGCTGAGTCATAGCTGCCAAGTCTCAAACACATAATGATTTTCTGAACAAAGGAATCTTTGCACTTTAACATGTTCTGTTATTCTTCAACATTACCTTGAAAATTCTAGTCATTGTCTCCAGGAAAGTTGAGAGATGTGTGCTTAGTAACTGTTACCTAATGAAATTACCTCGTGCTTCCTTGCAGCCTTATCTGCTCCTCCACAATGTCAGAGAAGTGACGATTTATTATGATGAATCTGATTTACTCAGGACCCACTGACGTCCTTTAAATAAATGTTGAACATCTGTCTGTTTTCACTGATCTCCAGTTCAGCGCATAATTTGCAAGGAGCTAAATCCTCTTTCCAAGTGACTTACCGCAGATAAATTGACACTGATGTGCCCTTGCTGTGAATCTCTGTTGCTGTCTGTCATATAACTTTCAGCTGCAACTTTCTGCAGGTCTACAAGAGCAAATCAATAGGTAGAGAGTGAGCAGCATCTGACCCCGGGAACAATTATTCTGAATTTGGTGCTCCTCCTTTGGTGACCGAAGGTGACGGTACTGTGTTTAATTGACTGGAATTAGATCATGGTCCTGTAATTGTTACATTAAAATTCCCTACTGTTCTTTTTTTAACCTTGAAGCACATCAGTCGCTCATGACGGCTATCTGTATGAATTCTCACATTTATAGGTTCAAGTCTTATATTTAATTAGTTTTTAATACAGCTTCCATATATTTTTTTTGTTTTTAGTATTTTGATTTCTGTATTGTTATACATGTTTGTGAACAATCAGTCTAGTAGCTGTATATAGAGAATGCAATTGGCTTCTCTTCCTAAAATAAATCTGCCATCTGACATGAGTGGTATAGAAGATAAATGCCAGGTTGAAAACTGAAGTCATGTAGCAGTAATTCTATGTCATGAGTGATTTTAATGTGACAATGTTATGTTTGACTGGACTCTATCATTATTATGTATTACCTTGGTATAAATTAGAAGCCCTGGGCATTTATTGGTTTGATCTCTTCTCCACTGAGTCAGTGAACAATTTCATAGCTTTTCACATACCAGCTTGCTTCTGGATTTCCTCAATCCACTTTGCTGGATGTGGACAGAGCTCCATTCCTCATAGATATAATATCAAAGCTTGCAAAATGTCAGCTTGTTGCTGCGTGCAGCCTGCAATGACATCCAGGCGCTTTAAATAAATTACTGAACTTTTTTCTTAGTTAATTGCCTTTTTAATCATGATGAAATTGCTACTATTTGCATGAATACTCAAGACTACAAGATTTGTTGGATGATGTAGATAATGTTCATTACTCAATTACTTTTTATTTCAACTCAGTCTGTTACAGTGCAAAAGGTTCCCCCCCATCCTATCCATTTTGTATGCTACAGATATGAAGCATTGAAGATTTCTATATTATCTGCAAGATTTCTTAATATGCCATCTTGTTTTCAATATCTTCCCATTGTGTTTTATTGCAGGGGTTGCCAACCAGTGGTCCGCGAGAAAATTTTGGTGGTCTGGCCGGTGCACCCTCCAGCGGGGTCCTTCTCCTGACCCCACTGGAGGGTGCACCACCCAGAGCCGCAGACATGTCTCCCGTATGCATCGAAGGCTCAGGGCAGTGAGTGAGTTTTGTCTCTGGACAGATCTGAGCCTGCCATGGGGGAGTGAACGGGTTCTGGCATCTTGACATTACTCTGGGGGTAAGTTTCTTCCCGTTTGAGTAAGACACAGCTCCCTGTGCATGCACGTAAATTTAGTGGTCTGTGATGTCCAAAAGGTTGGCGACCACTGTTTTACAGTATGTGAACCTGATAACAGGCTATATCCAAACTTTTATTGTTATCTTCTATCTAGGGACCAGCCTGGTTGTGTCTTCTCTACATAGCTAACTAATTTAGGACATTTGCAAGCTTTACTGTTTGATTACTGGTCTGTGAGAACTCACAGATCTTAAAACATTAGAAATATTAAACGTTCTGTAATTCTCCTACTTGGCAGATGGAGTTCTTCTGAACAAGGCTGCCCACCTTCTACATCTTGTTTTGCTCCATAACTTATACCTCATTACTATGCAAAAGGAAGGTGCTTTGTGATAACATGAAGCATACGGAATTGGGCTCATAAAGTTTAGACGGATGGACCTAATCTGTAAAAACCCTTTGATAACAGATGGACACAAGCTGAATTCACAATATATGTAAAGTAAAATACTCATGGGCTACATATAAGTTTTCTGTCGGACAAAAAGGAGCTGCAAAGCAAGCATCTCTGTCCTGCCATTCTGTGTCAAGACTGGGTGTGCACAAATATAAGCACCAAAAGAAGAACTTAAAAGGTCTTGGCTCCCATGCATGTGAATAGATACCTGTTCTACATGAATTACACACAGAACAAATTAAATGTTGCCATCTATTGCATTGGAGTTGAGTGATTTTGCTGAAAATGTCTGCCCATAAAACATTTTGCTTTTTCCTGCTGGAAAACACTACATTTCTTTTTCTGAATTTGTTTGCCTTTAACAAGGTGTGTTTTATTGTTAAACTGCCGGATAACAGGAAGCCCACTAGGAAAACCATCTTTCTTTCTAACTGTATAGTCATATAACATGTACAGATGAAATTCTTGTCACTGTGAAAACTTTGATTTCCTTTATTTTATGCTGAAATGCCTTGTGGGGCACGACAAAAAATAGCATTCAAGTGGCATAATAATATTTGTACATTTTGTGCCTGTGAAGTCTAAGTGGTGGTATGGATATGCAAACCATTTAGACTTAAGGGGAACTTCTATGTATTGCTATTGTAGTTATTAGTTGTAAGTATCAACCAGTGGCAATGTAAATTTAGCTGTTTTTTTTTTATTTTGGAATTTTTAATTTACTGCTGCATTTTATGCATGAGCAGACTTGGAAACATACCGTAGCCGAGAGGGATCATTGAAATACAACTCAAGTATTTAATAGTTGGACGCTATAGCAGAGGGTCTGAAGGAGTGGCATGAATGAGGTTTAATATTAGGATGACATTGTTTTTTGCCTCCCTAGTGGACACAAACCCGTCTTCATCTTTTGTTTTGGGGAAGATGGAAAAGCAGTCAGTTCACTTCCTGATTGTTCCAGTTAATGCCTTAATATTTTCAAACAGTATCATTCTTCCCCTTTTTTAGGAAACCTGTAATATACCCTTGAAGGCAATCATATGTAAGACTGGAACAGGAAGTAAGGAAATGGAAGGGTGAAAATGAAAGGGCTAAATTTAAAATAATATTTAAAGTGAAATCACCTGAACTTGGAGATTTACCCTTATTAGTATCTCTAATACTTCCAGAGAACTGCTATTGTAATCGAGGAATCTTCAAAGTGTTCCTCCTGAGGGGTCAGAGCTGGGGATTATATGATTTTTTTAGTAATAAAAATTAAATGTTTTCACAGTGTTCTCAGTGGTAAATTGTTAAAACCCATGTAATATATATGTGCAGTCTCTCCTGTTCCTTAAGGCCTTCACCAAAAAGAAACCAGTTTTATTACCAAAGTTAAACAGTCTAGCATCAGGGGCCCAAAGTGGCCTTGGCCTTATGAATCATTAGGGTCTTAACTTGTTCCCTGAGAAGAAAGAGATCATGTTCCAACATGTTTTTGACCTTTGTATAAATCTTCTTTTGAAGTCTGGAATTTCTATGTATCACTTTCCACTCTCATTACACCTTTATGTTGCTACTCTCATCCAGGGTTCAGCCTGATGAGAATGAAGGCTGTTGTTATGAAGGGTAATACTAGGAGGGTTGTTATTATAGGGCGCCTAATTTTACTTTATATGCAAGAGTGAAGATACTCAAAGAAGGAATAGGGTAGATATTTTTTGCTACCAGTTATGTTTTTATTTTAAATACTGCTATGCGTCATCCATATTGGTAGATAGTTTACTGCAGGGCAGTTAAGACCATTGGCCTTTCACATCTATCCACACTAAGGAATAGGTATCAAGATATGAGTGAAACAGAGAGGACAGGATGATAACTTCTGAAAGGCATATTTAGTCCTTTTATTAATATGCGGTCAAGAACATTCTGTTCTAGAATAGCTTGTAGCATATTTCTGCTAAACTGTATCTTTATGTATTGTTGTCAGATATTAAAAATAACCCGCAGCTGTATTCTGATTTAACGCTTGAATATCAGCACGTTGCAAAGCCTTTGCATAGCTAACAGCCCAGATTATTGCATCTTTACTGCACTGTAAAATCCTTCAACAATATTTCTTTCAGAAAGCCATTTCCCACTGTACTTTTAGTCTTTTTTGTTCATAGTTTGAGAACTTTTCAATAGTTTATTGCAACATTTTTCTAAATGTAGTAATAAACTATTAAACTACTTTGAAAAGCCCAGATTTTTGTAAGACCTCAGAAGTGAGGCCTTTTTCATCAAAAACCGTGACCTGCCTAGATATGGTCACATTATGCATGGGGTAGATCTTACCTTCCCTCCCAAACCCCTATGGTGCATCTGGCTACCTTTTGAAAGATGTGTGCGAATACCCCCATATAACTGATGACAGCTGTGAATTTGTTCTAAAAGTAAAACCCTCCACAGTAATAAGCAAAGGAAATCTCCCAACGTAGGGTGTCATATGAATTTTTGCAAAACTACATAATTTAGGCTGGTGAAGCAAATACAATTTACACTAAGTTATTTAGTAACCCTAAATTATCAGGACCTCGCTGTAATAATACTGTACAGAAAGTAATATGTAGTACAGAAAAGTAAAGGTCAGCAAATCACATTTAGTAAGTTCATGGCTGCTGTATCTGTGTGAATAGTTCTTCTTAAAGATGTATTACTGAACAGAGAAAGATTTTAGTAATGTTGTCTGGGTACAATTTCAACTATTGGCAAAATTGGAATGTCAAAGTGATCAGACTGAAACATCTGTAGCCCCCAAAAGTCTACCCAAACCTATTATGCCAACCTTTGTGGTAATATATATGGGTTAAGTCACTTTCTGGCTATCTAGTAACCAGCAATGTATATTTGTATATCCTCCTTTCCTAAAATAAGTTCACTCTCCCCCCCCAAGCCAACCCTCCCCTAAACTAATCTAACCTAAACCCCCTCCACCCTACATTACTCTTTGGTGTTTATGTATTGCATTGTGAAACCTTTTCCAGTATTTGCTACACCTGCAGTTGCTCTCCATAGAGTAAATGTGACTGTACTTCCACGTTAAAGACAGTAGGTGTAAAGCCTTATTTAAGTTCAAGAGCACTGCACAAGTGCTATCAACAACAAAGATGTTGTTAGGATGCCAAAGGTAAACAACAGAGAATGCCCCTACTGTCATGGAGAGGTAAGTTAGCATTTTCATAGGAAATTCCAGGTTAGATCAGCTGAGAGGGCGGTGGCGTTTTTACTTAGAAAGTGAACTTGTCCTTTAAGGTTGTACCATATCTTGCTTGGTACTCTGCTGACCAATATATCCCACCTAGGCCTTTATGTTTTTGTTGATGATCCATGAGGTGTGGGACCACAGTACTTGACAATATCTCTTTTATAATGTAAGGACTCCTTTGGCAACATTTGCCCTTCAGTTTTGGGTTTATGCTCTTCATATGGTATTTGTAAGGGGCTCCCTTTCACCCTACTTATTATGTTATGGAGAATGCCACATTTGATTTCAAAACATTCAGTGGATGCTAACACGCAAATTTGTACAAAATGTACAAAATATCAGGTGCTTTTATAATGTATTAGGCTCCACTTTTAATGCAATGCACCAGTTTTCTCACATTTGGCATATCATATTTGAGTGGATTACACTGCCATTATTTTATACTGGGACAGGTGAGGAATGTTTACCTACATTAGCTCAACGTTTAGTTTATGATTTCAGCATAGTCTTAGCCTGTTTTGCATGTGTGGCGTTTGCTTGCTGAGCATGCACTGCATCAGTGTCAGCTGCGCCAGCCTGTAGCAGAAAGTCTATCGGATTTACTGTCATGGGAATATAAAGGTGTTGTAAGCGACTTGCCTAAATAAGCTTGCTGGTAAAGCTATAAATGCAGATTTGTGATCTAAAAGACAAGGCTTTAACAACAAATCATTTCGCAGCCAGCATTGCTTGAATATAATAAAAATGAAGTTTACTTACAGGTAGCACCTAGTGAAAGTATATAGACACTATGCAATGGAATTTATTATCTTTTTATTTCAAGGCCAGTTGGCTTGTTCGAAAATAAAAGTCTGTGCTTGGTACTGAATAGAAATCGGGAAATATAATCTGCATTATTTAGTTAACACTGTGAAGAATTTGAATTTAAAGCTGCAGTACTCCTGTCTTTGCTTGGGTTTGAGTGGAGCCATATTTATTGTACTTTATAGAATGCTTGATGAACTTTGGTTTTTTACTTTCACATTTTTTAGGCTTGTATCCAATATCACAGTGTATACCAGCATACAAGCAGACGGAATACCATTGATGGGTGGCACAGTTCTATATTTGTGCTTCAATCTATATTATCTGTCTGTGGGTATCTTCTTTTAGTGTATCCCACTTTACTAGCAGTCTAGCAGTACATAGACTTAGTCTTAAGCTGCGTACACACTTGCAATTCTTGTCGTTGGAAAGGATCTTTCACGATCCTTTCCAACCACAAAGGACTACACGATGCATGAACGGTGCTGTACATACAGCACCATTCTGCTCTATGGAGAGGGGAGGGGGAGAGCGACGGAGCGGCACCCTGCTGCGCGCTCTCCCCCTTCCCTTGCATTAGGATCGCTCGTCGTGCATCGTTCGTGGATCCGCCAGGACGGATCCACGGACGATGAACGACGCCGACTGTACACACGCCAGATTCTCGCCCGATGCCGATTATCGGGTGAGAAAAATCTGACGTGTGTACGCAGCTTTAGTGCTGTCTTTGTTAGTTGAAAACACATCTTAACACAGGCAGCAAAGAACAATGGTAAAATAAGTTAGAAACTTTCAGACCAATTTATCTCAGGATTAGAGGTCTTCTCTGAGGTTCTTTGCTTCATCTGGATCATCACTTTGACCTTGGAAATGCTGTGCTGTTGGGCCAAAGCTTGGAATTGCAATATAAGTCTAGCATAGTTCACAAGTTATGCACTACTAACCCAAGAACATAAAATATATTTAACAATAAATATACACAGGGTTTTGTAAGTTATGAGAATAGATGCCAATAGGGTGGAGGTCTTTAAAATAAGGCAGTGTAAGACTCTAAACTGAAGTTTTGTCACTGTCCCTAAATCCAGAGAAACATTTGTGTTCACCCGTCCTCCTAGATACTGTGCACACCTTTCCTCCTTCTTGTGTCTTGAAAGGGGACTGTAAATGCCGCTGCTTCAGCTTTGGAGCTTTTCACACAGGAACCCCTGAAGCAAGTCTGCTCTGCCCAGAATGCCTGTGTATTAATGTCTGTGTCTTGATGTTCTGCTCGCATTTTTTAAAAAGGTGTAGTATCAAGAAATACACAGAAAATATAATTCAATAAGCCAAACAATATTCTTTCTAACCTAAACTGTAGGATTAGCCTTGGGCATGGCATGTTCTGATATAAAGTGTTGAGAGAAATTGTTCTCCTTGATGACATGTTCTAAGATTCTGGAAAACGTGCCTGTTCTGAACTAGTAAACAAATCTGTTCAGGAGTAGGGTAGAAGAGGTGCAGGCTGTTCTTGTTTTTTTCCAGCAATAAAGTTGTTGGGGGTGGCATTATTATATTTAAAGTAAACCTGTCACTTCGCCCATTTAGGTAAAAGATTCACCAGGTAATTCATAAGCACCATTGTAGATACTTGCCCTGAGATAATGTTGGACTTTTTTTAGTTCCTCTTATGACACAGCATGGCCAATCGCCAGGCCTCAGTAGGGAATCTTAGCCCTGCGTAAGCTTCAAAACTGAGTTTACACAGGGCAGTTTTCAGCTTTCTCTGATTTCTTGTGCTTCTTTTTTTCTCTAGTTATTTTTTATGAAAGCCAATCAAACTCAAGTAAATAAGGCATGTGGTTTTAAGAGATTTTTTTTTTACTTGAGTAGAAAGTTAATGTCCTTGAGAAAAGAACAGTAAAGTTTACATAATCTAAGCTGCTGATCCCAAGAATAAAAAGCTACGTAGAGGAGAGGCTGGTGGAAATCCACGGCATGATCCTGTGCGGGATTTTCACACCTAGAGACAGATGCTACCGTGGGAAAGCAAGGTCTCGAGAGGCTGATGTGTGGAGCCTCAGGTGGTTCCTTAGCTGTTTCCCGTCAACGGCAGGCACCAATGACACATGCTGACAAAACACTGTCTCTGAGCTGTCGCATCTTGTTTCATTTACTCAGAACAAAATAAACCCCGGGCACAGGGGGCTGTTCAGCATTGCAGGTAGAGGATAACATGTTTGTGCTGTACCAGAGCAGTGCCCTCTGAGTGTACAGCATCTGTGTGATAGAAGACAAACCCAGAAAATTAAATCGACATGATGCTTCCTTCCTAAACATGCTGAAAGCTGACTTTATTAATCCCCTGTGGTCTTAAAGTGGACTAACTCATGGAAGGTGAGCTATCGTGGAACTTTCAAACACCCCAGAGATTACAGGCTGACAGCTGGAACAGTGGCTGAGGGCATGAAGTTGTCACAGAGTTGAATTATCTATAAAAGGTTCGGTATTTTAACCCTCTGACATGTTAAAAAGGGGCAGAAAATAAAAAAAAATGATCTTGTTCAACATGGGGGTGTTTAGCTGTTCTTCAAAATAAATGATTATTTATTGTTTTACTTTTTATGAAGAACCAAAAGGAAAAACTTGATGAATCAATTAACTTTTAATGTCCTGGAAATGTGATAAAGTCAGAAAATCTTCTTAATTTACTTACTTTTATGTAGTTAGTTGTACATGGATCCTGGATTTTCATGGTGGTTCTGGTTGGACCTCCAGGCTTTAGCCATAGGTGTTTTGTAGCTTTCTTTGCTGAAAACTACAAGGACACTTTTGGAACTTGGAAAACCCTTTTCCAATATTTATGCAGACTTATGGCCATTCCAAAGATCACACTACTTCTAACAAATATTGCTTTTAGGGTCTATATGCAGCTGGATATAATCAGCTTTATAATGTCAAAAAAGAGAACCAGAACCATTTAGGTTGTGCTTTGTACCTAAATCACCATTGCACTATTTCATTTTAATTAAAAAGATTTAAAGTAAAAGTATAATGATTTTTATGAGAAATTTCTTTTAAACGGGTCACTGTTTAAGCTATTGAGGTCTATAAACAACAAAACATGTCCAAAGAATGTGCTGCTGTTAAAAAAAAAATGTAAGTGCGAACATTTCAGTGATGGTTCCCATTATCTGGGTCATGGTATAGCTTGAGGTAGAGTAAGTCACACTGAACGAAATTTGTTCTGCAATCCTGTAGACCTTCTTACTGGTCAAATAGGTGTTAGGAATATAGCCCAGCAATATACATATTTTCCAATACCACATATATTTAAACGTATAGAAAAGATTTAAACTCTGCCCTCCGCCCTTTCTAGTTACATTGTTTGCATTTGTCTTTTTGAAGCATATATATGATGTTCTTTTTTAATTCCATGGATAACTAATAGAAATATAGGTAATGAAAAAATCAATAAATAATCTTTAAAATGTAACTACTTAAATAATTTTACTTGGCCTTTCTTTATTTTCAGAAACTTTTTTTTTAGGTGACTTAAGCCCCTGGTATTCTTTTAAAGCTGTGTCCTTAGAGCAGTGGGCCCCAAAACATTGATTGAAGTCATCTTATTTAAAAGCTGGGAAGATTGATATGTTTTTTTTTTTACTCACTGTGAAGGCTGAGTTTGTAATCAAAGAACTAATTAGACATTTCTCTGAAACCTTTGCACTTTATAGTCCAAGTGTAAAATATATTAATGTCACGTTCCTGGGACTGCCAGCCTTCCTCATTTATACATCTTCCCCTTTACTCGGTCATCACTAAAATAGATTTTTTTCTGCAGGTTTCTCTATTTCCATGATACCAGCTTTTAGTAGGCTTAATTGCAAGCAGTGTAGCTTTGAAAACAACCATCATTATAATCGACTCAAGAAAAATATTGATTCTTGCAGAGTCTCGCACACAAAATATCGGCAGCAGTATGTCAGCATGGAGAACAGGCAGCAAGATCAAAACAAGGAAATAAATATTCCAGCCCCGGAATGGAAATAAAAGGCTAAGAAAATAAATAGCTTGGTTTTGTCTTCTTCCTCTGCCATCTATAGAAGATCCATTGACCTGCAACTTATATAGATGTACTTCTCACTAGCTAAGTGGACAGAGCCTGGGACTTGAAATTTAAGGGGTTGCAGTGCTAAGAGCCAGAAACACATTGTGTCATAACACCCACAAATGATTTTTCAGTTCTGGGTAAAAGCCAGCACATGAACTTACTCTTGAGACCCTGCCAGTGTGATCTTTAGCCCTGCCCAATGTTCACAATCATTCCAAAGGGATCATCCTTACTGTTTAGGAGGTCTGAACTGAATAAAAAATCAATAGGGCTTATGAACATGGGAATTTGTCTCTTACCAGCTTTTTAATCTCTATCCAAGTCATACTGAATGCAAAAGCAATTTAAAATTCAATCAGAAGCAAACCAAAGCAACAAAAAAAAGCATAATGCGATTCTGTAAATAACCGTCATGTCTACAAGCATTAAACCCTATTTAAAGAAGTCATATTTTCCAAGATATCTACAAAATGTAAGTGCCGCCAACCCTAATAATTCAATCAGTCTATGTCAATGTTTTAAAAACTTCACTATGTCATTTAAAAATATAGATTTACATGGGGACAACCATAGTAGCTCACTACAAATTCAAATTATCTTCATGTTTTATAATAATAATAATACACAGTGGTTTAGCCTTGCTCTTTGTGATCTTTTTGTAAGTTTCAAGTGGGTATAATCAGCCTTTTTAGCCCAATTTAAAGGCCCATTCCTGTTCTTGGTTCAAATGTTAGCTTTTAAAGACTAACCTAAGGGACCTTTGACCTTCCAAGTGCCTGTTATTGCACACACAGCTTTTCATAAGCCTTACAGGGATTTTCCATAATATATAGCAGGACCTGTTGCCCTTGTCTAGGATTTGGCAAAGTCTGTTGTAAAGCAACAGCTAGCAGGCAGTGATTTGAAATGTCAACTACTGTGCTAGGAACATGGGAATTAATCATATCTATATAAAACATTTTTTAAGAAATTCATTTTATGCAGACCAATTGGAATCCTTTCTTTGTAATTATCTAAAATTAGTTTGTAATATTTATTATAGTATTCTTCTTTTGCATTAGCAGGGCTTGGGTGAGTTTTTTTCCTTATGTATGCCCTTAGGTGTGTTCACCCATATAGCTCAGAACACAAATTGCTCTTCCAGATATACTTGTAATTTGCACATTTTTTATATTGCTGACAGACCTGTCCATCTTCTGTCATCTTCACTAATGTGGACAGGAGATCTCGAACCATGAAATCCATGGCTGGTTCGTACGAATCAGTCTCAGTTAGTCACCTAACCTCTTAGTGTTATGGAAAGATTACAGACTAGTCAGTGAGGGCATGTTTTAATCATCTGTCTGGGGACACCTGCTTAGGCTGTAGGGCAGATAAGAGGTCACTCCTAATTACCTACCTGCTGCTTGGAGTAAGAAGAACTTCCAATATGGAAAGGGTCTAAGCTTGCATACAGATTCCACTGCAGACCAGGGAAAGTAAGAAAATTTTTTATGGCAGGATACTTTTGAGAGTGTATGGTTTGTTTATAAGGGGGGAAAATATGACAGCTGAGCACAGGAGCCTACTGGCAAAATGCATCAATTTGTATGATATCTGGGTATATCCTTCTCTGCTTTCATAATTGTGGAAATAGTGTCTGGATAAATCTTCAAGTTGCCGTACCTCAGGCAAGAGCTGCAGAGCATAAGGAAGGCAGACAGTCAGCTGGGAGACACGACACACAGGAAGAAAAAGATGTCAAAATAACATGCTCTGAAAGAACTTCGTTTCCTCTACCCTTGTCAAAAGACTGACATGTCGTCAACGTAACCTAAAAACGTGTACCGTTCCTCCATTTGGCCCCCTCCTCCTTCAGATAAAAGGAAACTTTGTTTATTCTATTTTTTCCTCAGACCTTTTTCTGTAACATCCTGACTGTTACCAGTAAAATAAATGGACAACAGGAAAGTTTTTAGGAATGTTTTGCAGAACACCATAGCTTTATGCCTAACAAATGCTACGTTCTTTAGTGGTATGCACACTTCTTGTTTAGGCAGTATTCTTGTGCCATCATATTCTTACTAACACGATAGCTTGACTTCTATTATTCTTTTATTTTCACTTATGTACAATAATTTCAAATGGTGGATATATTCTCAATAGGATGTAGATCCTCTTTGTAAAAATGAAGGCTCACAGGAAGCTTACCAGCAGTGTTACACTGTAGCGACAGCTGCGTGGCTCCAAGTGGACCAACTGAAAAAGCAAGAACTAGATAGACTTTTGGGTTGATAAGTTAACTATACTATAGGTACAATGCTATTGCATTTGGCATTTTGTAGTCTGGGTGGACACAACCAATGTGACAATGGAAATGCTATTCTGGTTTCAGTTGACATGGGTTAGTAATGTCACCATCCTAAAAGAAGAAATAGGCCCTATAGGTTACAACTCGATCATATAATATGACCACAGTTGGAGCCACATAGCTTCATTCACCCTTTTCATTCATTTTTAAAAGTTCAAAAAAGAACAAAAAGGTGACAAAATAATGAGAGCAACCTTGCTGAAATATTGCTGACCTTGTCTTTGCAGACTTAACCGGATTTAAGGTTTCACAGAACTCTGTATATTCAGCCGATAAAATACAGCAATTTGAGCTGAAATAGTTTGTTTACTGCAAATAGGAGTTGGATTGTAAAGTAAAAGTCTTCTAAATAGCAGTTTCTTACTTCCCTACTTTCTAAACTTTAAGTGTTTAGAGTAAATAACATTAATTCTCATGCTGTCGCCAGAAGCATTTGCATCACAAATTTTATAAGGAAAAAACATTAACTCTAAAGATACAGTAAAGTGAAGCTCCAAGACATCTTAATCCCAGCCATCTTTAATGAGCCCAGCAAGGCTAATTCTAATTGTTTGTTTTCTTAAACACATAGTGGCTAGAATATTTCAGCACAGCTTTTAGACACAAACTAGTAAATTAAATGCAGTGCGCAGGGAGGTGGAGGTGGGGAGAACACTTTGTCCGACTGAACAGTGTGGTATTTGCCACAGGTAACAATTTACTGTTCCATTTTGTTACTTGAGCTTTTTTCAGGACTCATACAGGAAAAACACATTCCTTTTCTCTTTGTTTTTTGCTTTTCATTTTTTTTTTCATTACTGCTTTTCAATTTTGTTACAAGGCCATTCGATGAGATTCAGGAACATAGCTGTGATTTTGATAATGCTGTGTAGTCCAACTAAAAATTGCTTAGTGAATACATATAATTACACATAGTGTTCTATTTTAAACACTTATGTACATGTTTAAATCCAAAAGTAAATGCTGTTTGCCCTTTCTTCATCTCCCACAGCACTCCTTAGATGAATGGGGAGACTACATTTCGGAGAATGATTTTGAATGGCAATGCAATTGAGAGCAATCCAAAAAAACCTCTACATTCATCATCTAGTAGCCTTCAAACAACAACCGCAAAGCAAGTTGGTGAGGGGTACTTGGCAAGCACTATCAACTGGAAGAAAAAAATTTAGGAAACGACATACACATGATATACAACCACTCTGTGACTTTCAGTTATTTTAAAACACAATTTTTTAAAACGGCCATAGGGCTGGTTCAGACCTGCATCGATATTGAATGATCCCAAGCAGCCCACCAGGGCTGGCGCCTTGCCAGCCGCTTGGTCTCTCACACCACTGCACTGGTCCTTAAAAACTGCTAGTGACAGTGAGTGGTGAGATTTTTCATATTTTGTTAGAATAAATACATATATCTTTCTTTTAGCATCCTTTGAGCCACTTTATAACTGGGCTTAGACTGGTACAGAAGGCATGCTGTGTAAACCAAATAAGGATTTGATACTTAAGCCTATGTTCAGATAAGCAGAGTAAACCAGCGTTTGTGCCCCAAGCACTGCACTGGTTCTTAATGAACCAGTCCTAGAACGTTTTGTAGCATGTAGTACTGAACACTCACTATTAATTTCGTATGGGTGGCTGCAAGTGAGACGCACATGTAGCGACTCAAGCATGGACATAGTTGCAGTGTATGAAGAAGCAGTAACTGCATTGCAACTATATCAATGATATGACCTAACCTTAAAATAATGATGAATTGGGGTGAGGAGAGGATAAATAGCCAAACCTTTATTTCTTAACTGCAGTAGTAACCATTCTACAATATATATATAATATATACATTTATATTGGCTGATTTTACCTAATTGACGTTGACGAATACACATCATAATTTACATGTGAGCTGCGTTGAGGCTTTTTAAACATTTGCTGGAGTTGTTTTGTGAGATAAATGGGCTTTGCAGGCTTAGTATCGTAATTTCACACAATGCAGGCTGATCTTGACCCAGAATGTCTTTCATGATGTTTTAATTCATTAAATCCGTATTTTATTGTAAACATGCAATGGAAGGAAAACACACTTTAGCAGGGATAAAATAGAAAGCTATAATTAATCACAAGCTGGTGTCTGCACACTTGTAAAGTAATAATCATTCTCCCCAAGATATGCCCTGCAGGCATTTTTTTTTTAATCTGTTCATTTGGAAGCTTGCAGTCCACCCACTAGCTTCCCACGCTCCGATGTAAATTTACTAACTCTCCCACTCGATGTGAATAACCCAGCACACAGGAACCATGGACAGAGTGAAGAGAGAATGGAAAAAATAAAATATTTCACTGCCTGTAAGGATCGTTAAAGTTCGATGTAAAAACATTGTTTTACTTCTATAGTTTTACCCATGGGGGGAGCAAAGTTCTCCTAAAATGCCAACTCACTGATACTCTATTGTTATATTGGAGTCTAAAGTCTGTAAATTCCATTGTCGGATGTTGCCATAGCATACACAGGGATTTCCTCCCCTTCCTAGCTTGGCAATGTCTGGACCTGGTGATTGGCAACTGTGGCCTGAGAACTGCATCCTCAAAGAAAGGGGAAGGTAACCAGGGCTGTAGTCATAAAAAAAGAAGAGGGGGGCACAGTACTATTCATGGCGAGCGCACATGCGCATCATTGGTATGTAAACGTGCCGGCCCCACTACACCCCTGCCTATGTGTCACTCAAAGGGGAAGAAACTTTCCTAGAGAGTTTTTTTGATACCAGAACGCGCCCATTCTGAGCAGGTTGTGTTAGAGCAGCGGTCCCCAACCTTTTTGGCCCCAGGGACCGGTTTCACGGAAGGAAATTTCTCTGAGGACCGGGGGGGGGGAGGGGGGGTGTGCACAGAGAGAAAAGAGAAGACATACTCTGGCATCTTCTCTTTTCTCTCTGTGCACCACTGCTGCTTCAAAGCGATCACATGACATCTGACAGCCAATCGAGCTGCATGTCATGTGCTCTCATTGCTTGTACACAGACTACTGTGTACATTTACCGGCATCTCATACAAACACCGCTGCGGACCACTTCCGGTCCGCGGATGGTGGTTGGGTGCCGCTTCGTTTTCAATAATGGATCATGTACTCGCGGCCCACTAAAAACACCGCCCCGGACTGGTAGTGGGCCGCGGCCCGGTGGTTGGGGACCGCTGTGTTAAAGAGACTGTTTTTTTTTTAGCATTGCCCTCCTTTGTGACGTTTGTTTCCATGCCTATTTTGTGAAGTAAACAAGGAGTTGCACAGTGCTGAACCAAGTAATAAGATGCCAAAAGATTAATCTGCAAAATACAAAGAATGATAAATCCAAATGAAGTGAATTATATAAAATTCAAACTAAATGTAAAATGATTTTCCAAAGTTAAGGTGTTGGCTGCTTTATTTCATGACCACTGGTGTAGCTTTTGCCTAAAATTTTATTTTTCAATGTTCTCTTGTGTACTGGGATTTAATCAATATGGGGCTGTGTAATATTCTCGACCAGCAGGGATCTCACAGTCTGAATCTTTGAAATAACTAAAAACAGCTAAAAACTAACTAAATAAATTATTAATAATTCATGTTATTGTTTTGTTATATTGTGCTAGGACATGTATATAAAGCAGATATATTTAAAAAAAACATTCCATTAGTGTGTCATTTGTCCCAATCTCCAGCTAACAATGCCCAAACATCAGCCATCGGGAAATTCTGTGCAGTGTGCAGGTTCACTGATGCTAAGGGCCTGATTTATTAAAGCACTCCAAGGCTGGAGAGAATACACTTTCTTCAGTGAAGCTGGGTGATCCAGCAAACCTGCAATGGATTTCTTAAAAGTTATTAGCTATTAGCAAATGTTTTAAATCCTGGACTTGATCTATTCCAGGTTTCCTTGATCACTCAGCTTCACTGATGAAAGTGTATCCTCTCTAGCATTGGAGAGCTTTATTAAATCAGGGCCTAAGTGTCATATTTCTCTTCAGGATGGAAGCAGGGGTTATTACATTTGTTGGACTCAGCCATAGAACTAGTGGCCATACTTTGTTTCAAAAGCTTTACCTTCAAGTGGTCCTGGTATGAAAGTTCATAATTCACATGAATGCATATGGCCCATGGCAGCAATATTACATTAGGTAGTGCAAGGTAGCTCCAAGATTAGAACTGTTAGGTATTTATGGATATTTGTGACTCCACATGGATTTATTGCACTTCATGTTCATATGGAGTGATCAGCAATGGTTGCCTGCCCATGGCCTTTAAGTTGGCACAGTATTTCCTTTCAATAGTTCTCAGTATTTTTCCCACCAAACCTGAATGCTTTTGCTCAATTTGTGAATAAATACATAAAAAATGGGGCACAGAATGCAAGATTACTTTATTATGGCTGCAGCTGATGTGTAGACACAGGAAATCAGCAACCTGTGACTGCAGTCCTGAACAGACAACCCATGTCTAGCCAAATAACTCTCTACAATCTATCCAACATGTAAACTCCATTATTTGTGGTTGGATTGGTAAATATATTTTGACAGGTTTCCATAAGTACGGATTGAACCACACTTATAAATTGCATATCTTGTCTAATGTCGCACCTTAGTTTATCACATTGCATTTGTGTATGCAGGCAGCACACAGGAGGATTACATAGAAATAGATGTTTTGACAGTTTCTGGGGTAACAAGAAAGATACTTTGATTACTGATGACTCTGCATCTCAGGAAAAATGGTAGTAAGCCAAATATAAAAATGACATGTATTTAGCTGATGTTTAGAGAATTCTGAAAAAGAAAATCAATTCTGTGTATTTCTGCAAGCTGTAGTTTTATGTATTCTACAGGCTATACAGGCTCCTCCTTTATAGTAAAATGTCTTTATCGGATTTCACTGAACACTGTATGCTTCTTATATGGTGCATCAGAAGCTGCAAGTCAGACAGAGTCTGCAATATTTTCTGGCTGCATCATCTGGCTCTTTATTCAATATGCTTATTGCCCCTCACCATTATTTTTTTAATTTCATTTATTTTGATTAAGGCTCAGCATCACATACTGGCATTTCCCCAACTTCTTGTTTTCCGGAAACTATATACAGAACCCTGATGAGCCCTCCCACCAGTCATAGTCTGTCTTCGTTCAGGTGACCGCACAGATTATGTCGCTGTGCGTTAAACAGTTTATGTAATAAAAATGTGAACTTTTAATTTCATCATTTATTTGGTACGAGGGGGACATAGAAGAACCCTGGAAAGTAAAATATTAAAAAAAAAAAACTGAGCTATGTTTTTTAACTGTCAGAGCTATATATTCCAAGGAGTTTAAAATGTGGTTCATTTGCTGCAGACATTAGAACTTGACAAGGAGATTCTAAAGCACCCCAAATCTGTAGATCTAATATTTTATATCTAGATAAAACACTGTGTTTTTCTTTTTTGTCCCTACTCCCTTGGCATTTCCTAATGAGAATATATCATTTGGTAGGTGGCATTCTCCTTTAAGGTAACTCTACCATCAGTGGCAAAGAACTATTTGATGTTACAATTATAATGTTAAACTTTTCTGAATATATAGAAGCTGAAGGGGCTTTTTGTCCTACATTCCGCTCTGCCATTATTGTTAATGTCGCATCCACACATTTCCACACTATGGGTGTCGTAGACACTTTCAGCTTGGAGCTCCCGGCTCTCTACAAAGACTAAATAATGAAGAATAACAATGGGAGACCAATTAAGTTCTTTGCAGATTTTAATGTATGAAGCCACTAAAAAAAAAAGAATGTCAGTGTTGTAGCTCAGCGTTCTCAACTCAGATCTTTTAAATGCCTTGTTCTAGTGTCAGCGATAACTGGGAAGGGAAAAGAGAAATATGGAAGTGAAGCCAGAAAATTTTCTATTGTATTATTTTTTTATCTCCCTTTTATGGTGTCTTTTTACTAATGGTGACAGTTCACTCCAGTCTCTCCTTTCAAGAAGAACTTTCTTTCTCCACATTTTTTACAAACTTTCTGCTTTGTGTTACCTTAATTCTTCTTTCAGCTCCCGCAGCCCATATTATTTCTCCTGTGTTCTTAGGTTTATTCTGCTTTCATCTTTGACTCTGGTCAGCTCCTTATGTCACTGTCCCGTGTTCTGAAGCATGTGGTTCTTCCAGTAACCTTTAATAAAAACAGACAACTAGCAAGAAACAATTTTAGTTTATCTAAGAAAAGGTTTCATAACAGTCATAGGTAGATGGGTGAGCTTGTTGGCTTACCAGAGAATGGTGAAAATGAGGATGACAATAGATGGTGCTGGAGGAGGGGGCAGGATTCCAAAATACCTGGGTAAAGGGTAGAAATATTAACATGTGATGGTAATAATGTAAACCCAGATCAAGAATATTAACTAATTATTTATAAACCTGTAGGTGCACAAGATCAGGGCAGCGGTGGATAGTTGGTGGAACTAGGCAGTGAAAGTTCTGCTCAATGAAACAAAAAGAGCCCTGTGACCGAAAAAGGGCCTAACCTTTGATAAGTCATGTGACCAGGCTCCCCTCCAATTTTGGAGCTCTTCAACAAAAAGAACTCAATAAGATTTCCAATGTAGCTATCAGTCTGTGCAAGCTTCAGAGTTCCAAAACTGGTGAAGCAAAGCAAACAATTGTACCACACATTGTGGTGCTTTGTAAATGTTCTGAGTTTCATTTGTTTAAATTAGGCCGCAGTGTGCAGGGCCACCTTGCCGTTTCCATATAAATTGGTCCTACACAATGTATCTATGGCATACATATAAGCAGTATTTTTACAATATTCACTTAAGTTACCTTAAGCAGTTTTTTTATTCAAAGTTGTTAATCAAATTAAATGACTGTCAATTGAAGTTAAATAAGTGAACTCTTTGAAACAGTAGAGCCATGTACTTTTCAGACAGACATAAAAACATTCAATATACACCAGATTTTCCATATATATGTGATATTACATAAAGCTATTGACTTCAGCCAGAGCCTGAAAGAACCTTTAAAAAATTGGTAATATGCCCTTTTATTATATAATAAAAAAAAGTCTCAATACGCCCTAAAACAGTGGAACTAGAATAGTGGTATAATCTAATACACCTTCTATACTGGAATGAATGAATGAATCAACCCCCTAATAATATATCATGTCAGGAACCCCTTCCGATAGTGTAAACCTAAACACAGCTATATACTTTCTTTACATACCAGACATACAACCCCAAATAAAGCTATAAACTTCTGTAATAGCACTGCCAAGCCCCCCATCCCCCAAAAAACCAAGACTGCCAAAACAATACCAAAACCCTCAATAACACAGTGATAAAGCCCCCCACCAGTGAAGCAGTGAAAACACTCGCGTGTAGTAAAATGCAGCAATGACTAATCTGGAGCTGTCCATGGTGCTGAACATTCCCGTTATAAAATGTTAGTTACATGTTTTCTACACAAATTTAGATTAATATCTTGCATCCAGCTTTTTACGGGTTTAGCAAAATAGGATATGTGCTAACCTATAGCAATCTGTTTAGAAATCGGCTTTGGACAAAGAATATTCTGTATATGTGAGCATTGTCACCCTGTTAAAGATAATCCAGTGTTGGGGATATATAGCTCATACATGGAATTCTGAGGACAATCATAACATTCTAAGTAATGCATTTATAACGCTCACAGTATTTACAGACAAATCCTTATATCTTTAAAGTAGAATGCCAGGAAAAAAGCTTGGTGTATAAGTGACCTGTTGTACACCTGGCCAAGGATTTGGGACTGGCAGATTCAAGAATAGGACACTGTATGTTCTAGTCCAGAAAACTGGCCTTCATTGTCTGGATTACAAAATATTGGAACGAAGTACATAGCAAGATATGTCTATTGGATTGTGTGTGATAGCTATTCTTTGTCTAAAGCAATACACTGAATCCGGCTTTTTCTCACTTTATGATGAATATGAAGATCACTTCTTCCAAACAAAAGAAAAGTTTGATCCGAGTAAAAGATGTGAATTTTTTTTTTTTTTTCGTTCCTTAAAAAATCCCCTAATCTTATTGAATTGGCACCCACTTAGATGACGTACTATAGTGTTTATGACAAAGCCCTGACATGGTATTAGATGTGACGTGGGATTAGACGGATCATTTTGACAATATGAACACCGTCTAATGTCAGAAGCATGGCTTGGCGTGACAGATCCGTAGATTACAGGCGTCCAGAAATCTGAATTGATAGGTTATGCTGAGCATGCTGCATCCTATGGGACAGATCTTTCAACATGAACGACTTGACATAGTGGCCTCAAAGTAAATTCACAACTGGGCTGTTTTTATGGAATCTTCTCCCATTACAGCTGAAAAGCAAAGCAAATGAATTGCATTGTCAGAAGAAGAAAGAAACGGATAAATCACTCAGTAGGGGTTTCAAACCAAAACTGCTTTTCCAATACCTGATTGCTTCTCGTTCCGCTGTCCAATCCGTAGAGGCTTCCTTATCTCGGACAGGAGCTGCAAGCCTTTGCACATCATAAATTTGCCTTCATATGCTGACACTATAGCTGGCTGCTGTCATATCTCTGCTACATTATGTATGAATATATATAGCTACCCATCTTTGTATATTATCACAGGGGTCCTTTTTATGTTGGTATATATATTATTATTAGGTAAAAAACAGAGGAATTGTCGCAAAAGGCCCTCCTTTAAGCTTAGGTATATTCACTTTATGTTGCGGAGAAATCATAGTGAAGGACAGATACATGTATATATAACATAATGCAAAGTGTATTTTGACTACAATAAAGACCTGCACAGTTGCTTGGTGCAAGGGACAGTTGAAGAGCTTATACCTTTCTGGTGATAATTTTGGTTGATTGTAACAGGCCCAATTCACAGAAGGTAGGAAATTTCCCTCTTGCTTTACATTTAGTCTGTTGAAGACTATAGTGTTTATCCAAAGACAGCAATAGCCCAGTTTCCCTTCATAATGGTTGCTCTTCCATTATATTCACTATGGGATTGCACAAAGTCAAGAAGATGATTTGCAAAGCAACTGAATGCACTAATGGCCTAAAAGCATTATCTGTGGTACACTAATCAGTCAAAATAATAAAGCCACTTGTCTAATATTATGTAGGCTTTTTTTGTGGTGCCAAAGCGGTCCTGGCTCATTATGGCATGAACTCCATGATGCCCATGAAGATGTCCTGTGGTATCTGGAATCATACAGATCCTTTAAGACACACACTGCCTCTGTCAGCCTTTCATTTTTACTTTGCATCCTGCTGCAATATTTTTTGTAAATTAAGTTTATTAGACCATACAACATACTTCCTTTGCTCCATGATCCAGTTCTGACACTCATGTTCCCTTTGTATGTTAATTTGCCATTGGACAGGGGTCAGCATTGGCACTCTACTCTGCAGATATGCAGCCGCATGTTCAGGAAGTTGCATCACCTTTACAAACTAACTGTGCACCTGCTGCCTAATATATATTCCACTTCTTGACAGGTGACATTGTAATACATTATTGCTATTCATTTTACCTGTCAATAATTTTGGCTGATCAGTGTATATCAGATCTCTGAGATTCTCTAATAACTACTTTATAATGGACCTGGATATCCTACATTCACACACCATGCCATGTAATTGTGTACATTTATCTGAGCTTTAAAGCCATTATGTATGAATGGGCTTATATCCCAAACTGTAAATTCCTATTAATGCTTGATGATTTTCTACAGTCAGACATCAATTTATTAAGGAAGTGTTATTATATTGTTATGGGCTAACACTTTCAGCTCTTATTTTCTAATTGTCTTGTTACAAACTTTGGTCAAAACCCTTAGCCTGCTTATCACCAAACAGCCCCATGAATTTGCAACAACATAATCTTGGCATCATGTGACTCCAAACTGTGAAGGAACACTTTTCCCACTGCTAATATCTAAATCTGTATATATTTTGAGGGGAAGTGATCCCTACCACATGCAGCATAGTATACAGTCTTTGCATGATTCTGTCAGGACAAAGCAGCTTCCATACACGTGACTCCAAAACCAGAAGAACAAAGATTGAAGCACCAATCACAGACGTATTTGCACATTATAACAATAACCTTATATAGGTCTGAAATAAGGAATTGTGGAATTCAGCATTTTAGCTCTGCTTTATTTTGAAACTTCATTGGCATTTATTGCTATGTAATAAGTTTTAACTGGTTGCTATGGGGTACACTTAGTATTGTTCCCTGCATTCTTAATTGACTTAGGCAGATTGAGAGTGAATGTCCTAACAAGTAAATGTAGATAATAAATAATGTGTAGGATGATTGTCTCTTGTGTAATGCTTGCCTCAAGGGTCCTGAAAAGGTAATTGGTGCTTTGGGTTTCACTGTTTAACAATAACCTGACCTCTCTGATTGCCCGAGGTGCATGGTCTGGCTGCTTTATTTCACACTTGGGTGACAAAAGATTATTAGAGTATATTGATAAAAATGAATAAACATTAGGCCAGTCTTATACTAAGTGTGTACATTGAATACGGTGTATTTATCCATAGGAATAATAATTTGAGAAAAGGCATCACTGTTCCATTGTACCTTTAAAAATGGAATAATTAAATATTGCCTGTGGCCCTTTAAAGTTCAACTATAGGTCTTTCTCTCTTCTGCCATAGTTTCCTTTTATAATAGTAAAATGAAAATAAAATATTTTTTTAAATTTTTTAAAGCACTTTCTTATTATTTCCTATATTCCCTGTACCCCAGATATCAGTTATATATCTGGGTACCATCGTACAACTATGTATCAGCCCCATTCTTTCCCCTAAAGATACTTCTCCAATGCACCGACCTCCAGGAGCAGAGAGCTGTTCCCTCTGAGTTACATTATTGGTGTTCAGAGAAGGGGCAGCAGCGTGAGTTAGTCAAAGAATAAAGATATATTGACCCCACACCAATTGGAAGTTCGCTATTTAATAATAGATTTGCATAGGTTTTGATGTTTATTTAAAATATGGACCAGCTTTGCATTTCTGTAAATTGTATATATTCATTGAGAATATTGCAGGAAAATGCTGTGCTCAGCTACCAATCAGATTGCATCTGGTATTCTGGCACAGGATGTAGATATAATCTGGTGGCTACAGACAATTTCAGCTCTTTCCTTTTATCTGTTTTATTTGGAATGCACAAGGCACAGTATTTATTACATATTTGCCAGCAAGCCCTGCGTGTTCTATTAGTGTAATCCACTTGTGTTCGTTTGACTTACTTGCAGTCTTTTTGGAGTGCTGAATTATTTAATACAATTATGAAAAACAGAGAAAAATGATTACAACCTTCTAATTCAGAGCAGAGATTTTGATAATGGGCCTCTGGCAGAGAGGTCAGTTATTTTAAGAGACTTCTACAAATGTAAATTGAATTGTTTACGGTCATCAATAGAGCAAACTCTTTGGCAGACTCCAGCGACCATTCCTGGTATTGGAAAGCAAGCTGACGTTTTTTTTTTTCCCTTGTGCACAAATAATTAATAATTTTCTCCAATCAAGCGTGTGGAGAGATGAAATCCCGCTATTCAAATCCTTGGCTGTGCATAGCTATTTCAAACTGTCTCTAAATATAGTCATTTGTTGTGGCTTCCAGCTGGAGAGTAAATGCCAGGGCTTCTCATGGGGAATAAAAGTCAAGGTTAACGCCCAATTACTGTTTTTAGAGCAGGTGACCACATAATGAGATATATATACATATATCGCTGTGACATTATCTTCAAAATACAAATGCCTAAAGAAATCTAAATAGACAAAAGCCATTTTCAGAATACTACCTCCCACCCAAATAAATAGCACACTAGTCTTAAAGGTAACCACTTAAAGAGACAACCATTAATCAATAAAAAAAAATCTTAACAAAACAATGCACATCATAAGTGATATTAAGGATGCATTGCCACCGCTGTAATGCTTGCCTGAAGCTTTTGCGATAGTAATTGAGGCTTTGGGGTTCTGCTGCTTAAAACTAAATAAACAAATTTGAAACAAATAAGCTAAATAGTAAGAATTCACTTTACAGATTCCTTAATGCATGGTTCTAATTTTATGCCTGGTATTCTTGTTACTGTCATCTTTATGTCCCCGAACCTGAGATTGTAAAAGTAAAGGTCAGTTTATTTACTGTCTCTAATGCAGCAATCAGTTGTACAATCGTCTTTTGAACTTCAAGAATGTGAGGGTTTACGTTAATGGAAATAAATTGAAAAACTGAATTTCCTATATATATTTGAATGTAAGCCAATCTGAATATAAATGTACTTACTTTTTTTTGTTCAAGTATAAACCTAGGGTACAAACCAGTAATCAGCAAAAATGCCAATATAATGAATGTTTTTAAAACTGGAAAGAAAATGAAATCAAATGTATCTTTCATTATGTGACTTGTTCTTAAATGTTCTTTTGTGCATTATTGTTTGGGCACCACTAGGTGGTGATGTGTTTTTATTTAAAGTGTGTAACTAACTGATAATGTTTCAGACAGTTCAGTTATGCACTCACTTTACAGGAGGACACAGCGCCATCTAGTTGTCATCCAAGTATAAACAGAATATTTTTCAAAAGGCATTTTCCGGTTAAAAAAATCAGTTTATAAGTATAAGTTTATAAGTTAAGTATATAAAGCAATTTATATTTATTTAAAACTTAATTTCAGACAAAATATCATTAGGCTTCAGCATTTAGATTGTATTATTCCTGGCACAAAAAATGCTTCATGCTGTGTATACCTGTTCTGTTTCAGAACATAAAAGGGTGCCCCTTTTCTGCCAATATCCCCATATCTAGGTGGGGGTGGGGTTGGTCATTGCTGCATGCTATGTGAGCAGGGAGATTGGTCGGTTTGGTGAATCCTTTATTTTTGCCCTGCATGAATAAAGGAGGGTAAAATCTAAAAAGTTAACTGCTTTTGTATGGAAATTGGCTGAAAAAAGTGTAAATGTTGCAGAGTGTTGGGTTTAGAGAAAAGAATGCCAATTTTCTTATTATATGTTTGAGATGATTTAGTTATTAGGATTACAGATCTCATCTCCATTAAGCTAGATTAGATTTTTTATACTGCTATTGTATACTAAGACTGTAACTGTAACAATCAAGCTTATTGTAAGGTAAGCCAATAGGAGCCATAAAAATCCTCTTGTAAAACACAGAATCTAAGAAGCTATTCTTTTTTTACCTCATACTTTTTTCCTTATTTAAGCAAAATCTATTGGCTGTGAGTTTTGTATTTGTAGTAGTTTTTTTCATTCATTATTCAATTCAATTGTTTTAAAGTTGTGTTTTTACACATTACTCTTATACCTTTATGTTTTAATTATAAACATTTAAACAATGCAAAGCATTAACAGAGCACAGTGTGAACCAATTCATCTTTTTAAAACTTTGAATCAGTGTTTCTCAACCAGGGTTCCTCCAGAGTTTACTAGGGGTTCCTTGAGCAATGAGCAATTTGTGCCTCTCTTGTGTCTACCTGTAAGGGTGACATTCTGGGGCAGCACGGTGGCTCAGGGGTTAGCACTCCAGCCTTTGCAGCGCTAGGTCCCAGGTTCGATCCCCAGCCAGGACATTATCTGCATGGAGTTTGCAGGTTCTGCGTGTCTGCGTGGGTTTCCTCCGGGTACTCCGGTTTCCTCCCACATCCCAAAAACATGCAGTGAGGTTAATTGGCTTCTGCCTATCAAAATTGACTAACTCCCTTAGACTTAATGACATATGACTATGATAGGGACAATAGATTGTGAGCTCCTTTGAGGGACAGTTAGTGACCCGGCTATGTACAGCGCTGCGTAATATGATGGCGCTATATAAATACTGTGTAATAATAATTCTTCTTACTGTCTAACATGCTAATATACTGTAAGCTGATGATAGTAGTAATTGTAATTATACCAGGGGTTCCCTAAGACCTGGAAGTTATTTTTAAGGGTCCCTCCATGTGAAAAAGATCAAGAGGCTGCTTTTGACTATGTCACCCTATAAAATATTAATCACTACTAAGTCATAGCCATTTGTGTGTGTATGTCAGCATAAGCAATTGAGGTCTATATTGTTATTTACTTATTATAACACCTTCTGTACATGTTACTTACATTAACAACAGATAGGAACACCTGCATTCTCCATATTGAACCCAGAGGCCTTTGTTCAATCTTCTAGGGTAAGGGGACATCATTGCACCCAAAATGTCTTATTAGGAGAACCTGCCCCCCCCCCCCCCCCTCAATTCTCCAATCACATAGGGGGTTTGTCAGCAGTAAAGTTTAGAATAAAAAAGTCTTTAATCCTCTTCACTCCACATACACATGTACTGCCCTCATTTGTATGTATACAATGAATACACAACATTTACTGAGTATCACTGCAAACCCTGAAATGATGCGAATATTTTTAGTCATCAACCAATATTGAAATACAAAATTGTACAATTTTGATGCAGAGAATTTTGCATGTTTTGATTCTATTTTCTCAACAGGAATTGTATTTTGTATGCAATAAAATTAATTTATACAATATCGGCAGCTGCCATTTTTTTTTTTGTACAGAATTTAGAACATGTATTCACAATCTACTATTTTGTAGATTTATTTTTCCCGATAGAGATAGATGATAGACAATAACTATATAGTATCCAGAGCTCCAGAGGACAGAGATAATTACAAGGATAGAAAATATATGTAAATATCTGTAACTTTTGCCTTAAATAGGGGAATAAGCCTTCCTATTTTTCCATTTGTGAGAAGTGTTGGTATGGCAATAACCATCTGTTTCAGAAAAGCAGTGTTGTGCTTAGGACATTTTCTATATTTTTGTGCAATCTGACGCTTTTAACAGCTTTGTGTTCCCCTTTGAATAAAGCTTCCATTTTAACAATGTAGATGCTTTGAACACTCACCCTCTGTGTTGGTTAAGAAGCATTTTGCAGGTGGAGGTTCCATTCTCTGCGGTAGGAAATTGTCATTTAAGTTGGAGTAATTAAGTCTATTATGAACAATACGCTTAAGTCAGCGGCAGGCGCATAGAGCGTGCGTTCCCGAGGCTTGATTGTATGATGATACATTGCTTTCCTGCTTTGATGAAAGATGGCATTATGTTACACCTGCCTTTGTAACACATACTTTACATTATGTAAATGTGTCTGTTCAGTCCTCATTATTTTCAGCTCCTTCTACTGTCTCTCTGAGTTGTCTTCAGCGGTTCTTTCACTCCGGTATGTTGAGAATAGGATTTTGACATTTAGAAAATCTCAGGGAAAAAAAAAATGAAAGGCAGAATGCAGAAATAACGGATATGTCTAGTTAAAAAGGTCATGTATTTTTCAGATCTATTTATTTTTGGACTGTTCCGAAGAAATCTCTTGTTTTGTATTTTAAAGTTCACCTGTCGCCTAGTGGTGGCAACAGCCATGTTATGGGTTGAATCGGTAATAAGATAAACGAAACAATCGGGGACTCAGTTGTGTCATTCATTCTTTGTAAATTGTTAGGGTAAAGTTAAACTCCAGGCAAACCGCTAAATATATAGTTGAAGTATAGATATGAGAGTTGTATTAGACAAATGACTACAATTTCTGCCCACCCTGTCTTGAAATTTACTTACCTCTTAGCAGAAAGCACAGCCCAGTTTGTGACCTTTTTCTATGCAGCAAATAAAAAATGCAGCATGGTCACCTCTCTGCCTTTGTCTGTGATTTGGCACTAAGAAGCTGACCGATGTGATCTGCTATCACCTCCTTTCAATCTGTTCCTTGTCAATATATTTGCATGCAGCACATCCCAGTTTGAGTTTTGCTGTACAAAAGCTGCTACCACGCTAAATTCAGGTACTTACACTACTTGCATTTAAAATACATTTTTTCTACACTGCAGGTAATCATAAATAATTATGCTGGTTCAGCTACATAAATCATAACTTTTTCCTCTCATTAAAGTTATAGGTCAGTTCACCCAAAACTTCAATTTTGGTAGATGTGTAGAGGTAGACCACCTGAAAGTCTTTTTTCTCAGTTACTCTGTTCTTGGGTGTTCTTTGAGTCTGAACATGAGCAAAAGTGACCATTATAAGAGGTTCCCCATCTCATTGTAGAATAATATAGAATATAGAAAGAGCTACAGAAGTCAAAGGTAGGTGGAACCATCCAAAATTACCAGGCTTAATGTTATAGAATAATACTTACTGCAAAGATGCTAATGCTTTATTTAATTCCTGACAGCCAAGTTAAAAAATGATTTCCCATTTTAGGTTTAAGATTCAATGGTTCTTTGCATTTGAAAAACAAGGGTCATAGTCTTACTGCTGTCAGGCCATGCAGTTGCTTCAAGAGCATATAAAAGCAAAAATGATTAAAATGAATAATAAATTACAAATTAGAAAGTTTGAACATTTTGATATCCTGCTAATGATCCTACATTTACCAAAAAAATTGAATCAAGATTTATGATGAGAGGGTGATGAATTTGATTTGCATTCTTATGATTTTTAAGATTTAAGCTCACATGCCTCTATTACATTTATCTGGCGTGCACCTTTTAATTTACTGCTTACTGTAATCCAGGACTTTAAGCTAAGTTGTCTTTATTTAAAAATCTATGATAGCTGCTTCCCACTGATTAAACACTTACATTTTTAGGTTCTCTAATCATTAAAAATGTTAAAGCTTTGAATAGAGTGGAGTAATAACCAGCCATAAATAATTCAATAATTGTTCCTACATTTCCACTAGTATAGTCTACCACAGCTGCTACGTGCTTATGCGTGCAGATCATTCAACAACATGTTCCAAGCTGAAGGCAAAGCGCCTTGTCGATCGACACAGAAATAAAAATCCTAGATTTTTTTTTTGCCATTGATCTAAAAGGAATGTTAAAATAACTAGCTTGATAAAGTTACCCTGAGCTCTGATAGCACATTAATATCAGGATCTACCTCTTTCATGCAGCTGGTTATAAGATAATTAAGGCAATGTCTATGCCATGTAGTTACTGGGAGGTTTTTATTTTAATGTAGATTTACAGAGATTACAGCCTTGCTTACTCTTAAGTACCTGTATTGTGTTATTAGGTTATGTTTGGTGCTGTCCTATAAAATAAGACCACAAAAGATCTTACATTCAGTGAAAAATGCAGGTCAAAGTATCAGAAGATCTAGATATAATGGCAGCTTATTCATCTAAATTTCATCTGGCAGAGTTTGCTGCCTTTCTCTGAGATTTTCTTTTGGTCAGTGGGGTTGCTTATCACATCATAGAAGATAAGAAGTGGGAGTGAAGACAAGGCCCAACTCTGTTTATACCCGAAAAGACAATATTTGCATGTAACATCAGCTTCTTGTATGTCCCTAATGGAGGACATTCACAACATTGGAAAATACAGCTTACCAGCATCAGGTGTACAAAAGTCTAAAAACATGAACTAAGTCTAAAAACATTTTACTAACTCTGTGTATCACAATTTAGTATTAGGATCTGTTTACATTGTACAAATGCATTTAGGTCATAGTTTACATTTGTTTAACTCCAAAGGAGCAGCACCACATTTTTTTTGTATGAACAAATAATGAAAATAGGAGGATAACTTCTAAAAATAATGTTTTGAACCATCCAGTGCTCCAACACATCACTTAGATTTGGTTAGTGTTCCTATATTTTCAAAGGACTTCAATGTGAAATTGAATAAAATTGAAAAAAAAAACTTCCAAGTTGTTATCTAGTGAAAGCAGATCCCAGCAAATAATAGTTTAACAGAGTTGTCACTACAGATAGCTTTAAACAAAATTAAAACAAAAAATCAAAGAGCTCAATCTTAAAAGCTTCTCAGTAAAAACCAACACTTGGGAGTATCCAACAAAGATGAAGCGCTGTCTGCTGAAACTGCCTCCCTTTGTGCACCTGTGCTCCAAGAAATACTAAATATCAGTTTAGATATTATTTAAGATTGACAGATATTTTCCAAAAGGATGTTTGCATCTCATTTAACACTGATATGAGAAGTTTGGATTCTGGATTTGTACTATTTTTAGTATGTTTTGATTAAATGAAATCTTGGGATACATGCATGCGGACAACACTGTTCAGGATTCATACTTGTAATTCAGGCATTGCTGTAGTGGACTGCACTTCTATTGTCTGTAATATGATAATCTTATATCTCCTGCTCATACCAAATACACTCACATTAGGGTTGTTCAGGTACCCCACTCGTGGGAAGCCTAATGTGAAATAACAAAACTCAGCACCACCAAACAGATCCAAACTCAACTTGGTTGTCCACTGTTACACATTAGTATTGTTTTATATTGTGTTATAAGTTGTTGTTTCGATTATGTCGGAGCTCCCCTACTGTAGTCCCTGAGGCCCAGGATCTGCATACATTTTTAGTATTATTCTGGTAGCAATTATTTTGTAAGGTGAGGCTTACAGAGTGAAACAGTGACTTAGTGTATATGAAAATCCTGCCTGTATGTGGTCCTTGAGGACTGGAAATGGACACCTAGGCTGCTGAACTTTGCTCTCTTGAAGTGTAGTGTTTACTGAAGAATTTATAGCACCCAATACTTCTGGGTTTGTTAGATCTCTGGTCATAGGCTTAGAGAGCACACTTATTCAGAGAATGTTTTAGGTTGAAAATGTAGGGGTTACATCACTCACCTATTTTAAGTTCTTTCAAACTCCATCTAAGAACACCATTCCAAAAGTTGAGCAGAGGGCTCAGTGGCCACCTACAAGATACACAAACTAATTAATTAGGTGTGTCGTCATAACTGCTAGGAGTTTATGACATTCGTGGGTAGAGTGTCAGCAAAATGGCAAGAATTTTTTTTAAATCAAAGTACATCTAAAGGCTTCTGTATAGACAGTCTAAGCATGTGATGCACAAACAATAAAGCAAACACAGTCCCTGACTATGCTTAGTTTTCCTATGTGCCTCCCCACAAACCCGACAAAGTGGAAGGGTTTCAGCTATGAAAGCAATGGGCTGTACTACATGCTTGTAAATCAGAAATTACAATGCTGGTAATAAAATCTCCCGAAACATTTTTCATTTTACTGTACAGAAAGCAGGCACAGCCTCTGCTCTGAATTCAAGGGCAGTGCAGCATTGTTGCTACCCCATGACAGAAAGCTGCATGCACTGCACTTTACCAGCAAGCCTTACGGTACTTATGGGAGTAAGGCCAAGAGAGAACTGTGCAAATGCAGCATGTATTTTTTTATTGGGGTGCCATATTTCTACTTTAACTTTGCATATAATTGTATCCCAGATGGGTCTATTCTAACCCTACTCTAACTCAATACCCAGCCTGATGCCCGGACCGGTAAAAATAGTGGCACTTTGAATATGCTTATAGATAAGGTTGATTTTATTGCCTTCTTTATTTTAGAAGTAGAAATCTGTGAGTCTTCTATTTGATCTTCACAGGATGCTCAGTTTCTACATTTATTGTTCCACTTTATAAACTGTTTATGCTGCCTACTTGCATTTCTTTTGTCTTTGGTGAAAGAACATTCCTGTATTGTCTTGTCACGTTCATCTATGACCTTGTAGGAGAGGAATGAAAACAATGTTTTTTGTTTGAAGATCTATTCAGTAAATAGTGATAAACCTCCACATAAGATTGGTTAATACAGCAATTAGATAGTTTAGGGTGTTTTAAGTTTTCTCCAGCAAAGTTCTGAAATGTTTTTCACATTTTTCAGCTTGGTATAAATGTTGTTAAATTTTCTCTCCCTTATAAAACAATGATACTTTTCTACCTGTAATTTAAAGTAGAAATGAAGACTTTAAAAATGATCATTGAGTACTGGATGGATGGCAACCTGCACACACAACTGGCATTGCAGCAGCACTGGGGTACCAACTCCACTTACGTACCTCCCAAATTTATAATGAAAGAGCAACACTGACTTCAATGTATACCTCACTAATAAAGTTCCTTTTAAAGTAGATAAGGGTTTCAATTTTCATTGGTATCCGTTTACACAATACAGTTTGTAATATAAAGTAGTCTTTGGGAACCTTGAAGGTGGTTTTCCCTTCAGCAGGTTATTTTATGTCCTGTAGACACAACAGGAAGTAAGAAAAAATCATCCCTTTGAAGTAGGCTAAAATCTGCAATAGTTTATCTAGTTAACCTAATCAAGTTTCTCCAGTGAAAGATTTCTCCATCCCTGCCCTATCTATGTACTTTATTACAAGTTTTTCAGCTTCCAAGTTCTGGTTGTTTTTTTAAAAAGCAAGCCCTGATTGGTTGCTATGGACAGCCACACTAGTCTGTCTTTTATATTTTCGTGTGTTACATTTCATAAAATGTATGATCATGATTAATCATGACATAATTCTAATATTAATGTATTGTTTTTTTTTCAGTCAACCAGTCCAAGTGGAGGAAAGCTGCAACTTCTGGAAACAAATTTCTCCTTGACCTTACGTGACTTCATTGACCTTCACCTCCATCACCAGAACAGTATCCCAGCATTCCTGAGTGCCGTCACCTTGGATCTGTTCAGCCGTCAGACCTTCGCCTAAGGCATTCACAATCTACAGGCCTTTCTGTTTGCATTTTGTATCAGCACATAAAAGTCCAAAATCCTAAATTTAGACCATGTCACAACAGAAAGACATGTCTTTTGTAATCATTATTAGGTTATAGTGTAACATGAACTACTGAATATGCTTAGCTAATGCTAGGAGTGGTAAGCAGGCATCTGGAATTTTTAAAGACTTACCTCTGAAATGTTTGTCATACTAGTAGTTATCCTTATCTTTACCCAGTCACTATGGGTGGCATTTTTGCCTAATTCCCAACCTACACTTGCTACTACTGCCAAGTGGACAGAAAGTGAGATTTTCTTTTCTGTTCTGCCTGATGCCTTTTAGGACGTGAGGAACGTTGCTTATAGCTCTACATTCTCCACCTGTCTCATTCTATCCCTCTGTGCTCTGTAGCTTCTCCGAAAATTAAAAAAATCAGACACTTCTGAGATCCTAAATACCAATTTTCTTTCACCTCTGGAATTACAGACACTGAACTAGAATTCACAAACTGATTCTGTATGGTTGGGGCTTATGACAAAAGTAGGTGGTTATGCTCTTTATAATACACACCCCATAAGATGCAGTCACATCCTTCCTTTTGTAGAACGTATGAGGATAAGAATTTCCCAGTTTTTCTTGGATCAACATGGGTTAATGTGTTCCCCCATTTAGATGAGTGAAAAGGCCTTCACTTTTTCACTCATCTAAATAAATGAGACTTGATAAGTTGCTTGGGTTTTTATTTTTCCCTCTGCTTTTTGGCATAAACCTGTTTGTGGCCTTATATAACAGATAAAAAGTGATGGAGAGATCTGCTATCACAAGCTGTTATACTGCATATTAGAACATTGTTCTGCCATGTAGATTTGCTCCCTAAGTCAAGTCTCTTCTAGCTGGCTGGCATGATCTCTGTACACTTTAATGTTGGTCTCTCAGGTATGGAATGTGACTTTGTATTCTTTGTATTATTATGT
Source organism: Pyxicephalus adspersus (assembly GCF_032062135.1). Classification (NCBI taxonomy): domain Eukaryota; kingdom Metazoa; phylum Chordata; class Amphibia; order Anura; family Pyxicephalidae; genus Pyxicephalus; species Pyxicephalus adspersus. The sequence goes on along the minus strand of NC_092864.1, from coordinate 20,011,700 downwards.
GTTATAACATTAACAACTGAAAAGGTTACCATGGCATCATTAATTAGGACTTTTCGGATGTACCTTAGGTCAGTAAAGGCTGACAGCCTAAACCCTCTTGGTTTTCTAGTCTTACATCTGAAGGATAACCTGTCATCATTTGCTGGAAGTTATGTTGATTACAGCTGTTCTTAAATTGTAATGTTTTCATGTGTTTGACCTGCCTAATGTAACGTTTTAAAAGAAATAAAAAGCAATTTTCTACACTCTCAAGTTTTCTTTTTTACATTACCACTTTACTTTAGACAAGAAAATAACCAAAGTCTATAAATCAATGCTTCTAACTCTAACACACTGCTGGGCACCTGCACTGCATTGTACATCCAACTTTTGTAATCTACTGGAATGGAAGGGGATAGTGAGTGATGACAACAAGAAGGAAGAGATCTTACAAGGTGTAATAATCTTTAGTCATACAATCCTACATAACGCTGATTTTACAGTGATTAATGGAACCCTAACAACTAATATATTGGTTTGCTGTATGCACAGACAGAGCTGTAATGGAAAGATCAACGCAGTGGTCGGTGTCCCCATTCCATCCTACAGAACTGCAACAAGGGTGTTAATCTTGCCCTGAAGTGTAGTTTACAGATTATTCAACAAAATATACACTATATTTGAATTCGCCTTTGCCTGCCTCCCATTGAATCCCTTAAAGTTCTAAAAAGCCAACAAATATGCATATTTCAAGAGACCCAAGTTATAATTTATTATGACATCACTGATCTGCACACCGGGCTTTAATGGAGAACAGAATATGGCCAGAAATGATTGTGGGAAATATTTTTAAGGTGAATCAATTTAACGCTGACCTTCAGGCAAATGTAAAAGACGCAGCCCATTGCAAGGCTTTAGTCATTCATACATCAATAAGTTTATTTTTTAAATACAAGCAGTGTAAGTACCTACAACTGATTTAGTATCAGCCTATTGCAGTCCCTGTACTGGACTATAAAATGAGCAGAAGAAGCAGCTCATGGCATATAGTACATTTACCAGAGCCAGTACAACTTTTGTGTGGCTTTCAGACGAGGACAAATAAAGAGGTTTTATGCACTCAGCAGGAATTATGGAATGAAAAGTTTAATTTAAGTCTCGGACTTAAAGGTATGATGAATCACCCACTGCTCATTGGCAGAAATGACGGCTCTGATTCCTTCTCATTAAGCAGCATTAACAGCCAGCTCCATCATATGTGTATATCCAAAGTGGCGTCACTGCCTCCTCATGCCAGTCACCACAATAGACTGACTAAATGTCTGCAACTCTCTCCCACTCTCGTATGAAGGATAAATGAAGTAATTAATAGCTTTACAATGAAAGCCCCTATCTGAGTCTTACAGAATCAGGTCTACAGTGGAAAGGAAAATTGATGGAATAGAGGGAAATCCTATTGGACCATACGGCTTCTCCTTTGTGAGTTATAATCAGGAATTCTAAGGTTGATGTGATTAACAATACTCAGCTATTCAGTTTCTTCAGTGATGTTTTATTAATAATTCATGTGGGTTATAGACCAACAAACTTCATTTAGGACCCATTTACATCACTGTGGTATATTGAAATATGTACCATTGGGGCCTCTTAACACCTCCAAATTGCACCAAGAAGGGTGCATGACGTGTTTTTGGTAGTACACTGCGTCTCTTTAAAGAACTATCATTGGCAAGGTGCACTGGTGAGCCACTCGGAATGGAATGAATAATGCATACATTACAAGATCACAACAATGTGAATCAGCTTTGAGTTGTAATAGGCTGCATCCTGTATTATCAACCTGCTGACCTCCAACCTAAAGGTAATTCAGTAAACTATAAATATCAAAAAGAACCTCTTTGGAATCCAGGTGTGCACTACCCAATTGATGTATGTATTGTCCTGGCACATGTACCTAACAGATACATACAAGTGCTGCGCATACCTACTGACTGCATACAGAGAAACAGAGGCCTAAATGTCACACAGACCCACTGGGCCATCAGAAATGTGAGTTTGATGACATCCAGGTTCCAGTAGGACAGAACACGGGCTAGGAGCAGAGATAACAGGCCAATGATGATTGCAAATACCATCCAAACCATTCATTGGATTAATCCAGGATATGGACTGGCAGAAGTACAGCAGGCCTGAATCGAGGGTATACAAAGTCACATTTAACATTTTGATTGGATAAATCTGAATGTCCAGTAGGCTGTATAACTATACACAGTATTTGGGCAAAATAACAAAATGTATATTCAGGATATCATCAACATGTTTTCCTACATATTATCCCAAAAAACAGTGAAGAAGAATACATGATGATCTCTGCAAGTAATCCAGACTTCTTTCCTAGCACAAAAAAACCTGCTGCCTTGACACCCAAGAGCTTGCCCATACACTGCATATAGGAAAAGAGGTTCTAGAGAGATGTAGTTCCAGGGGCATGTCTGTGTCATTAGCTCTTACTATTAAGTGAAGTCACAAAGAGTAAAAAAAAGCTGCTAATCCTTACAGAAACAAGAAAAGATAAACTTATTGTGACATGTTCTAGGAGAGCATGATTTGAGCAGGTTTTAGTGACTCACATGGAACAAGCATGCAGACAACTGTCAATTAGCTGAACACCTGAGCGGTATACTTCTTCCAAGTCAAAGATTCAGAAGTAAAAGTTCAGAAAATCAACCAGGCAAGCTGTATTATTTTCGATCTGGGTCAGAAATGGTAACTTACATAATTACGGTATTCAGTAAAAGGTCTGAATTAAAGTGGAACTAAACCCACTAAGCTCACCTGTTTGTTCTATTGCAGGGTGCTGCTATCTTCTCTTCATGTAGCCTATCATCAGCCATCTTGATTGACAGAGCCCGAGTGACATAACTGCTGCACAGGCACACAAGTTCATTCCTGACACACATAGAGAAGCCGGGATTGCCGAGTATCCTGACAACCAAAGCTTCACATCGCCTGTCACTTTCAGCAGTAATGACCTGCTTTATTGCAAATCAAGTGGCACTTTAGTTCTGCTTTAAGCAATCCTAGGTAGTCCAGGTGTGCACTGTACAAGCCTGAGACAGTGTTGAGTAACGAACAGAAGAAGGTGAAAGCCTAAAGGGTGAACCCTACACTAAATATTGATCAAGCAACATTTAAATGCACAGAAGCAGAGGTGCTTGGAACTGTAAAATTCCAATTTGAATCAAACCTGTTCAGAATAGTTGGGAAATACAACAGGACTCAGAAATTCCAAGTTCAGAATTGCTATTTTTTAAAAAGCCTTGTTATGCAACGGTAGATATTGTATGGCTTAGCCAATCTAGCCACCAGATAATGACAGCTATCATTGTCCAGCAGCCTAATATACAGTTGTGTTCAGAATAATAGCAGTGTTTTTAAAAATGTGAATGTGAAAACCCAAGCCGTTGCTTGTTTAAAGGTCTGTTTTAGGTCGATGTCTTGTTTAAACACCCATTTCAAGGGCACTTCCTCTTCGGCATAGGACAACATGACCTCCTTACGTATTTTGATGTATTCAAACTGATCCATAATCTCTGGTATACGATAAATAGGCGCAATACCACAGTATGAGAAACATCCCATATCATGATGCTTGCACCACCATGCTTCACTGTCCTTGCAGTGTACTGAAGCTTGAATTCAGTGTTTAGGGGTCGTCTGACAAACTGTTTGCAGCCCCTAGACCCAAAAAGAACAATCTTGCTTTCGTCGGTCCCAAAATGTTGTATAACTTCTCTTTAGGCAGTCAATGTTTTCTTCTGGCAAACTGTAAGCTGTAAGCCCTTCATCACGTCTTTTTTTTTTTTTTTTTTTAACACTGGGACATTGCGGGGGCTTCTTGCCAATTGCTTGGTTTTACATAAGCATTTTCTAATTGTATCCACAGATAACTTTACACCTTCTTTGATCGTTCTGGAGCTGACCATTGGTTTTGCCATTTTTCTATTCTTATATCCATTTGAATGGTAGTTTTCGGTTTTCTTTCACATATTTCAGGTTTTGGTTGCAGTTTTAAAGGATTTGAGATCATTTTAGCTGGGCAGCCTATTTATATGTTTTTCCCTCTCCAGTCAACTTTTTTTTTAATCAAAGTACGCTGTTCTTCTGAACAATGTCTGGAACTAGCCATTTTCAGAGAGAAATGAACTATAATCAGCATGTACAACATTTGCTGCATTCCATCATTAAATGAGGGCCATGATTGATCTTTGTTTTTTTTACAGAATTAATAATGACCTTACTAATTGAACTCCACACTGCTATTATTTTGAGCAGCCTAATGTTCGTATTTCTTCATTTGTTGCAAAGGAATGACACAAATTTGATCTTTTTTTTCATTGTTTTGATTTAGTATAGAATATGCAGAGTTCCCAAATCATTTGTGTGTATGGAAATAAAAGTAATTATAAAGATTTTGAGCTTTGTTCACCTTTTTAAACACATTGCTATTATTCTGAACACAACTGTTTCTTCAATCAGAAATTGCTCCGATCAAAACTTTCTGACCACCACTATGCAGAAGGTTGCATGATCTGCCTATGTATGATTTAGTAAGCTGATATATGGAAAGTCAAGCCCGATAATTATATTTTCCTTATTCTAGCAGAAAATTTGCCCTGGAGTGCCTTGCTTAGTGTGTCCTGTAGGTTTTAGGAGAATTTAAAAAGCTTTGGCTGTTTTGCCTCTGTGATTCTTAAGTAAAAAGGTTTTCTTGTACTCGAAAAAAAGCATAGCCAATTCAGAATAAATATGTCATTACTCAACTGCAACCATAACCAAGTCTTAGAAGATAATTCAGGAAGCTGCTATAGAGAAGCGGAGTACAGATGCAGCATTTCTTACTTGTACAAGGTGCCTATTTCCCTCATCCTGCCTCTGATGGATTTAGCTAAAATTCACTAATCCCATTGCAGTGTGAAATTGTTTTTCTGCTATCTGTAAAAACTTCACTGCAGGCAGCAACTAATCACAAACAGCAATGATCTGAGATCCCTGTGCATTTTATAAAAAGGATTATTAAATTATGGGAGACCCACTTCAGGAGTGGATCAATTCTCTTTCATTTAAGGTAGCCAGTTTGGAAAGGTTTTTCTTTTTACTGCAAAGAATGGAGAATAAATACCATTCTATTCTGGTAGGGGTGAATTTATTTGAAGCACCAGGAAAGGATAGAATGTGCCCAGGTATCCTGGCAACCTATGTCCTGCCCTGCCTAATCCCAAAATCTTAAAGTGGAACTTTGCCTGCCTTGACCCGTGCCTGGACACGAAATACGTTTGCCTGCTGTGGCCTGTGCTTGGACCCCTACTATGTTTGCCTACCCTGACCCTTTGCTTGGACCTGGGCTACGTTCAGCTGCCACCTGTCTCCACACTGAGGCTGTTTTGTTATTCCTCCCCAGGTAGAGTGGAACTGAGGGCCGTGAACTGGTGACACCCAGCAGCAAAGAGCCCGGTGGCCTCTAGGCTACTGACCCATCACCCCTTGTGGGGGTGCCCTGGTGAGGACCTGGTGTCACAAAGTCTCCATGCCTCAGGGGATCATGTGCTACCTGCCTAAGCAGTCCCTAACACCTGTAATACTAGCAGGTCCATAGGTATGCGTGGGCCAACTGGAAAAGTTGAGGTTTTGAAATACCCCACTTTCATCATATTCATCTTGTATTTCCAATATTTCAATGCAGCAGGGGAAATTATACAGTCTCTGGAATTCTGGCTGGGATTGTGTCGTCGTTATTAAACAGTTTTAATCAGTACAAAAATACTTGCATTTAGATATTTACCAGACCAAAAGGACCACATAAGTGAAGTTCATTGTCAGGATTTATATACATTTTAAATCTCCTTGGCTTCTGTCAGGTAGTAAATGATGCTGGGACTTGTAGTGTCTCAGCAGCTTGACCTTGGTAAAAGTTGCCTTATGCTGACATATTTTTATGTGTAAAAGATTTGCTTTCAGAGCTTCCCTTTGGGTTTCTTTCCTGCCCCCTTCAAGGTAACTTTGAACTTTTTCCAGACCCATGACTTAGAAGGACAGTAAAGAGAAAGTATCAGCATGCTCGGCACACAAGACATTATCAACATGGTGGAAAATGAGGACATGGCTTCATTGAGCCACGGGAATTGAAATCCTAAATTGTTAGGCTTCTGCAGATTGTTATGCAGCTCAGTGCTGCAGAGAGGACATTGGGTAAGGTTTAGAAAGGTCATTCCCTACGCTTTCCAGGATCACAGTGTGGAATTAAATTGCTATTGGCGACAAAGATGCCGGTTCTCTGTTACTTAGTGAAAGTATTGGATTATAAGTGCTCGGTATACGTTTCCTGTTTGTAATGTGTAAATAATAAATGACTGAAATAATTGTAAGAATTTGCACCAATATGATTTTATTAAACATTTGCAAAAGCAAACTGTAGTTGTACTCTTTTTTTATATTTCCACTTTCCACTGCAACCAAGCTGATATTTGAAATCAGATGTGCTGCAAGACAACTTATGGAAGAAATACATCATTTACAAATACAGAAATTACATGCTCATTTCTGCAATGCACAGCATTGTGTGTGCTTTAGTCCAAAAAGTCAACCCCTAAGACTAATATGCAAAACAAATGCCTACCTACTACGCAACATGCAACCTATTCCTATCCAATCCTCTTTAGCCTTTTATCCTGCAACCTCTTAAGTTTATGTACAGGATAGATCATTGCCACTCGAAACAGTGTGATCAACAATTTGTTGTATGGGCATGGCGGATCACTAAAGGACTAACCGCAGATGACAACTGTCATTTCCTGTGAGGGGGAAGCAGCACAGTGCCTCCCACTTGTCTTCCTTACCTCGATCACCCTAAAACTGAACAGTTCTCTGTGTCCAACGCTCATTCATACCAGCGGCATTGGAAACGATAACAAAAGATTGTTTCCTGCAATATAAATCTGTGTACATTGCTTTACTAACAATACAGACAAGTTGAAGTTCTGTCCCGTTTTCTGATTTGGACAATGAAAAAACTTATCTGCTTCGGTCATCACTCTGCAGTCTTCTCCTCCTAGTGTTATTATTATTACTTGTATTTATATAGTGCCCAATATTATACACAGCGCTTTACAAAGTCCATTGTCATATCACTAGTTGTGCCTCACAGGGGCTCACAATCTAATGTCCCTGTGATAGTTAATAACACAAGGACAATTTTTGAGGGAAAGGTGATAAAGCTAACTTGATAATTTTTGGTATGTAGAAGGAAACTGAAGTACCCAGCCACAGAAAACAAACTCCTTGCAGATAATCCTGACCAAAATTCGAACCTGTGACCTAGTCCTTCAATGGCAAGACTGCTGACCATTAACCCAACCAATGCTGTTAGAGTAACAGGTCTGTACAATCCACCAGTATAGAGTTCAGCTGGGTCCAATCTGACCAATCCAATCTGACGGCTTAGACTAATGTTAGTTTTTCTTTGATCAAAAAAAAAGTAAGTTAATATTTTGGCCAAAAAAAAAGGTGCTTCCATTAGTTGTCCCATGGCATTGTTTAGTAATTTGCAGTATTAAGTAATGAATGTTAAATAATGGTTTATTGGTAGATAAGCAGAGAGATGTCTCCAATTCGTTGTTTTCCCTCCCCTGTCCCCAGAACAGTGCTGTCTGTACAGTGTTAGTTCCATTGACTGACCCTGGATAAAATTTTATTTACCAAACATCTGTAAGTGTGAGAGATTGTGATTGAGGGAATATCAAGAAGGTCCTACTTCATATTTGCACAGAGCACCATTTTGTCTAATACCATCCCTTGTCCCTAGACATCATGATACGTTAGAACAAATGTGGGGCTGCAAAATGGGGAACAAAGTAACAACCTGCTTACCCCCTCTCTACCCCACTTAAGAATCCTGATTTCTCTCCGATTTTCTTTTACGGCATTCTTTTTTTTTTTTACCTCTTTGACTATTAACTACATAAAACAGACACAGCCAGGGTGCTAGCATTTTAAGTATGGGGCCAGCAATCGTAGCCAAATATTGTGACAGTACTCAGCAGGACTTTGTCTGTGCCTCTGGGCAGTCTGAATTCGGTGTTATAAATACCAGCTAATTCCATCAAATTCTGTGGTACGGCAAATAAAGGACGTCAGTAACACATTTTTAGCTGTATATAGCAACAAATGGCCAGTGGCAGTAAATGAATAAATAAACATAAAGTATGATCTATAAACAAAAATAAAATGTAAATATTTCATACAGGCACTGCTGAGTGTATTCCATTAGGTAAATGTGACACTATTGTGCCAGGATGTTTCTGGAGGCCAATAACGAGTTCTTACAACAATCAGAATATTATCATACAGAGTTTTCCCATTGCTGGAAAATCAATAATCAAGCCAATGCCAGTTGTTTTCTTGACCACAAAGAGAATAAAATCAAATTGTTAACACTTTTGATCGTAGTAGAGGAAAACATAATGGCAACCATCAATCTAGTCAAGGTGGCTCTGTTGCCTTAGGGTCCAAAGTAAGTAAAGCTTTTGTTGTAAAAGTTCATGTATACTTATTTATTTTCAAACTTCATCTTTTAGCTAGTCCTCAGCCACTACAGGTATACAGAATGTCTGGGTGTACCCGCTCCCCCACCACATACTGTGGTTCCTCTTGTTGGTTTGTAGACATTTCAAGACAAAGGTTCAAATCTCCCACATAGTTCAATACCTCAGCAAGTTCCAATAAGGGGAATAATTTCCACAGTATTAAAGCCTTAGTTAACAAGAAAAAGGGTACCATATCAAATTCAAAAGTCCAATTACATTTTTTAATAAAATAAACTGCAAAAAGTCTGTAAAGACCTGACCATCACCTATTCCAAATATCATAGGCAATAATATGGCAATCCCCTATACATATATCCAATAGCCTTCATTCTTCGTGGAAGGCTTAGCACAACAGTTTGAAGTGTGTGCAGTGTTTTTGTGCATAAGGTTGGGTGGGACAGACAGACACAGAAAGTGTGGTCGTTGTTGTTACACCTTTCGGAGCTTGTTAAAAACATTCTGTTACAATGCCATCGGTATGAATTTGGAGTGGGCTCCATCCATTTCCAGATATTTAAAAAAAAGGTGCAGCGCCGCCTTCTAATTATCGGCAGCCTAGAATTAATGGGAGTGCAAAGCCTCCTGGGATATGTACGTCAGGCATCCCAGGAGGCTCTGGGGCGCTCAAAGAAAAAAATTTGCCGATCTCACACATACGCAGTGAGATTGTCAAAGCTTTTTTTTCATCCTACATCAACCAAAATCACGCCTGGGTCGGGTGACGTAGGATGAAGGACCCGGAAGAGAAGACGAAGATGGCGGTGCCTGGAGCGCAGGCTCCGGGACGGATGTCGGGAACCCCCGGAGTGATCGGAATGCCCTGCGGGATTAAAGGTAAGTGTAGTTTTTTTTTTGAGTTTTGAGTATAGTTCCTCTTCAACTCATCCAGCCATGTCTTTATGAACCTGACTTTGTACACAGGGGCATTTTCATGCTAGAACAGAGAGGGGCCTTTAACAAACTGTTGTCACAAGGGTGTGTACACAATTGTCACACATACACAACTGCCTAAAATGCCCTTGTATGCTGTGCCATTATTATTACCTTTACTGGAAACACCTGCACATGAACACGTGGAGTCTTCACACATATAAGGCCTGATTTATTAAAGCTCTCTAGGGCTGGATAGGATACACTTTCATCAGTGAAGCTGGGTGATCCAGAAAACCTGGAATGGATTTCTCAAAAGTCATTTGTTAGCAAATGTTTTCAGTTCTGGGCCAGATCCATTCCAGCTTTGCTGTGTCACCCAGCTTCACTGATGAACGTGTTTCTTCTCCAGCCTTGGAAAGCTTTAATAAATCAGGCCCAGAGTGTTAACAAGCATCTCACTTGTGCAACCAACCACTGGGGCCACTATTTAGGACAAGGAGCCTTGGGGCATGCATTGAACATTACTTTCCATACCTGTGCAAACACAACGTTGACACTATATCAGACAGAAAGGTTACACATTTAGAAAATCAAATGGTATCAAAGGTTTACTAGCGTTAAGACAAGACATATCCTGATCAAATAAAACCTTGCTTACCAGTATGCCTTTTTGAATGTCCCCTGTGTCTCTCGTTCTAGAACTTGTCTTCTTCTATTTGTCCTGCCCATTTTCTTCCATCCACTTCATCCATCTTCATGAATCTCTCTGATCTTGCACAGGACACAGATGACTTTGACTGGCAGCTCCTAAAGCGCATCAGCTTCCCAAACGCTGTTAATCTTCCAATTTCTTTTCTTTCTTTTTTTAAGAGGATGGAGAAAAAAAAAACATGACGGAAGTGTTGTAGCTGGAACTGCTGATAAAAGTTCCCCAGATAACATCTCTCTTTTGGGTTGATTTAATAAACCTGCAGTTCTGCTTTGTCAAATCCCCTCCGTTTCGTGCTGCCAGAGTGAATAGAAATAAAACAATTGAAGGAAAGCCTGAGAAGAGAGATGGGGCGATAAGACGGGGGTGAGGGAACTCGTTTGGATAACAATGACTCGATTTAAATGTCAGAAGTATTTTAACTTGATGCTGATAAACATAAGCTTGTCTGTGTCCTCGCTAATGCTGACAAACTGCCGCCTTCTGCGCTTTACACTTGAATGCAAGGCCCATGGTGTTTTCTTGCTGAACGCATTTCAGTTGCCATAAAAACGTCCATGCTTATCACTGGATAATTATACGTGCCAATGGCTAGTTAGCGGCTGCAAGGTGATATTGAGAGGATTAGCTTTTCGGTGAAACAATCGTTAAGCATGCCGACTCATTAAACTATTTGATGCACAAAATTGCTGCTAATGACTGATTTGAGGGGATTACTGCTGCAGTAAATGGTAATTAACAGTTTATAATGGTGGTTCTTGTTTTTTAATTATGCTTTAGAAGAGGAGGAAGCATAATATTTCTAAACACGGTGGGTTTCTGTCTCACGCACTGCTTGTGAAATACTCAAAGCTGCCCTAGGGGGGTACACATTTATTGAGGTAAATGAGTCCCAGCACTGGAAGGACCAGCTTCAAAAATATCTTTTTCCTCAGGTTTAGTTACCCTAAAGCTGACCTTGTAAGAACCCTAGAGCAAATAGGTGAATGTTTAGTGGCAGTGTTAAAACAGAACTAAACTAATATAAAGGAATACTTTGAATACATGTGAAACCCTTGCAGACAGTGTCCTGGCTGGCTGATGACCGGTGTTCCAAAGGTGACCACGAAGCCAAATGTGCCATCCCGTACCTGAATATATTTGATGATGCCAAACTTTTCAAAGCTTGAATCCATTCTTCAGGCATGATTTTTATAACAAACCAAGTCTAAAGCAGGAAACTGTCTTTAAATTTTACTTTCCACTATCCTACTACTATCTTTAGCATTAATAGCACACAACTTTACTGGAGTGGCACCTTGACTTCAGTATCAAGGGCCAATGCATGCATTTTGGTAAATGTTGAGTAGATCAAATACCTGTTTCCCTGCTACATTATATGATTCATCCTGCTGGCTCGTACATCCTGTAGTGATGTATATGCTGGTTGGATAAACCACTGTATGCAAGGGGGAAAACAGGTATTCCACATACACAGGAGTGTAGGACACTTTTAGTGGCCATGGAAAGCAGCACAGTCCACAAGCCACCGAAAGGCGATTTCCATAAAAATTTACAAGTAATAGCTTTGATTTAGGTGCCCTGTGTTAACAAAATCTCTTTATTGTAATAACTGTCCATACCATAGAAAAGGAAGAATCACTGGAGACAATTCATTGGTAAAACCACAAAAATAGAAGAGTAATAGATAGACTAGAAAGAATTAAAAAGGAGTCGATTTTTTAATATTACATGAAAATATAAAATATTTGGTTTAAAGCAGAACTAAAGTTCTATTTTTGAGAATCCACGACCAGGCAGGTCAATATTGCAGATAGGGGGAGGTGATGTCTCTTTTGCAATAATCCCTCCTACCTGCCTGATCGCTCTGTGAAGTTGTCAAAAAAGCTGAGCTGTGCGTGGGCAGTGTCAGCTGTGATTGCCAGGATATCCAGAAATCCTGGCTTCCACTGCACTTGCTGAGAAATTATAGAAAAATTGCTGTTTCATCATCCCTGCCGGGCCAAGATGGCCGAAGATCGTGTACAGGAAGAGAAGAATGAATAAGATGGCTGCACTCTGCAAGTAAACAGGGAAATGTGATTATTATTATGGGTTAAGTTCTGCTTTAAGTACTTGGTTTTAAAAAATTTTTTTAAGAGAAACCTGGCTTTATAGTGTCAAAAAACAACATAAACCCATAGCAGCCAATGCAAGTCTAGTCAGTGTGAGCAAGGTTATATATATAACCAATCATGTAACTTAATACCACCTCTGTTCAGAGTGTTGTAAGTGCTTTGGTGGATATTGGTTACTTGAAGGACTTTAGTTCAGGTTGGCTAATTAGTTAGGTACCTATGGTATTTGTGTTTGTTTTAAAACAATATAATAAAACAATATGGTTTTAATCATCTATTTAATGTATTGTTTCGTGGAGTATCTCAAAAGTCTCTTTTATCGTGTCTCTTTTAAATGTATACAGAGATAAGCAAATCAGCACAGAATGCCCTTGTCGGCAAGGCTTGTTCAGAGGGAAATATAGGGCTGCCATTGTTGACCTTTTTTCTATGAATCTTGGTCGCCCCTTTAAAACTTTCTAAATCATTTACCCAGAACAAGAATGCAAATTACAAAGCTAAAACATCTAATGTAATTTGTCAGGGCTCCAAAAAGTGTTTAAACCAGTGGATGCATGCATGGACAACTAGCATTTTCATAAGTAGCAGCCTTGGGTTCTCTCCCAACAAGCAATAAAGTTTTTTTTTCATTTTGGATAGCTAAATAACTGAATCCATTTTGAAAAATAAGGCCAAGCGACTCAACTATGCACAAAAACATAAGAACTGGAGTGCAGAAAAATGGAGGTGCTTGGGACTGAGTCGAATTTTGAAATATATGGCTGTACCAGAAGGCAGTTTGTTGGCCAAAAAAGGCTGGAGAACAATATAATAATATAATAATGAGTGTCTGCAAACAAAAATGAAGCATGGTGGCAGTTTCTTGCTAGTTTTGGACTTCATTTCTGTAAATTAAGTTGGAGATGACTGGTAAAGTGTACGTCCAGCCAAAATAAAATGTATAGAACAAGGAAGAGTTCAAATCTCTATCAGGGATTATTATGATTATCAGTTTTATTTATTGCTGTCTGCACCCAGTTAGGGTGATTTCTCTTCACCTCTTTTTCTAAAGACCAATGGAAAATGAAAGGAAATCTCTACAAAGTGAATAATATTTTCATCCCAGAAAGTTGTACCGAGATCAGGTATCCCCAACTGCATGAATTTCCCTCACCTATTGCTCTAATGACAACATTGAGTCAAAGGAGCTCACAATCTAACATCCCTACTATAATCACATGTCAATACCATGGTCTAAACGAATTAACCTAATGTATATTTTTATGGAAGGGAGTGGAAACTCAAGTTTCAGGTAAAAGTATAGGGAGAACAAATCATCTCTATGCAGATTATATCCTGGCCAAGAAACAAATCAGGTGATGCAAGACATCAAGTACTTAGCCTCTGTGCCACCTGACCATAATTCTTCCAATTTTCTGTTGACATTTCCTCTCTGTTCCTGTTGCACCTCTGGAACAGTAAGTTGAGAAAACTCTCCCCAGTTTTAACACCTGACTATTACTAAATAAAGGTGTTTTGACTACAGGTAGTCCCTGGGTTACATACGAGATAGGGACTGTAGGTTTGTTCTTAAGTTGAATTTGTATGTAAGTCGGAACATGTACATTGTTTTATAAATGCAATTAGGACAGATGTTTGTCTGAACATATTATTAGGCAGCGTGGTGTCAGTTATTGTAAAAAATCCTCACTGTGAGTTAATCACAAACAAAACAAAAAATCTTTATGAAGCCTAGACATTCTGGGGCAAGCTGTGCTTTGATATGCAAAAAGAAACAACTGCAGAATTTTTCTTGGTCATTAAGGAGTTACAAGATGCTGCAGAAAGAGCTCACCCCCCTTAGATAACCCACAACCTCAGCTGTGTTTAGCAAAAAATTTCTTCTGCAAACTGCCTCCCACCCCCCAAAGCCTCCGTTCTGCACACAGCAAGCAGGGAAGCCATGCTCATATCTAGGAGTCGTCCATATGTCAGATGTCTATAACCCGGGGACTACCTGTATACAAAAACTTTAATCCGCTCCATATCTGATGGAACCATAGCATGGGTATGCAAATACATAGAAGATGAAGAAGTGGCTATTATAACTGCTCAACAAAAAAGTTGTATTTTGCCGTATTTTACAGAAATTCTTGTTTCCTATTCAAACAATTCATATTTTACTGATAACACCTTTCTGAAAATTAAAGTTTGACTGCCTGCAGCACCTTGTTTTCTTTTTTCATTCTACGCAAATTAGAGTTCACAGAGATTTGCATATTTAATAAGCTCTCTCTGCCTCATTTTGTTTCCCACTGACATGCATCACTAAACTATATCAAGGAAAAAAATATTTAATAACATTTAATTAGTTGTGACGCATTCCTAAGTGTATTGTATTACTTTATTGCCATAAAAGGCTGGCCACTCTTATGTACGTGCTGGGCCGCACTCTATGGCTCTGCACTGAGTCAGTTGGCGCTGCCAGTCGGTGCGCTCTGCCTGTCAGTAAAAGCTGGCAGGTCTCACAAGCAGGGTTCCTTTTTGTCTGTGCATTATGATAGTGTTATAATTGCTGTAATTACCCTGCGCTTGTTTTTGAATTTTAAAATTGGAATTTCTCCCCAGTCACCAGACTGCTGACAGGCAGTGACTAGTCAACGTAATGCAAAGACCATGCAAATCACACAAAAACACCTGTATTTACATATTCATCATTTCTCATTTTTTGATTAAATTACCTTTTTTTTCCCTCTCTGTGTGATTACCTCTGGCAACTCTGGTGAACTGGTTTTCCCTAATTAGCCTTAGTTAATAACATACAACTATGACAGGGACATTAGATCATGAGCTTCTCTTAGCTCCTCTTAGACAAGAGTCAATCGGGGCCTCCAGACATTGCATCCAAAATGGTAGCACTGAGCAGAAGTTTTAGTGCATATTATTGTCTACACAAGTGCGATTTGTACAGATAAAAAACATGCTAAAAAAGATAAAAAAGTTAGAAAAGCATGATTCTTCTAGCACCCCATTATTCAAAAGGAATTAGATTACATAAAGTTCATAAAGGTAAAGTTTATAAAACTGATATACAGTCCAACACTTTTAGGCAGGTGTGAAAAAATGATGAAAAGTAAGAATATGTTCAGAAATATAAATTTATATTGTGTATTCTTATCAATTTACAAAATGCAAAGTGAGCACAGAAGAACAATCTAAATCATATTAATATTTGATGTGACTACTCTTTACTCACAAACTGTCATCATCTCCTTTAGGTATATTGTCAGGAAGTCATGGTTTTTAGTCTGGTGTATGATTAACCAATTCTACCAAACAATTGGTGCTAATGATCATCATTATTTCCATATGTAGGTTGTAACACAGTTATTAACCAAAAAAACATGTGTAGGGGGTCTAAAATTGTTTGTGGAACAGCAAAGCTCTGCTACCAAGGTGAGGTTGTAGAAGACATTTCATGTCACAGGTCATACACCATGGCAGGACTGACCACAGTAACAGAACACACCATAGTTATTCTTCATCTGCTGGGCCTCTTCCATCCAAAGATTTCAAAAGCAAAACTGAAGTTTTAGGATATATTGTTCAACCTATTTTGAAGAAGCACAAAGAAACTAGTTGAGGACCAAAGACGGAGCGGTTGGCCAAGGAAACTTAGTGTGGCAGGTAAAAGACACATCAGGCTTACTTCTCTTCAAAAAAGAAAGAAGTCCAGCAGAGCCATTAGCTCAAAATTGGCAGAAAACTGTGGCACACAGGTATACTTATATACTGTCTAAAGAAGTCAGGCCAGAGGAGGTCCTTATGGAAGAACTGTGGCTATAAACTATAACTCTGACACAAAAACACGGCCAAACAATTTAACTATGCACAAAAACATTAGAACTGGAGTGCAGAAAAATGGAGGTGCTCTGGACTGATGAGTCAATTTTTAAACGTATGGCTGTGACAGAAGGTAGTTTATTGACCAAAGGGATGGAGAACAATATATTAATGAGTGTCTGTAGGCAACAATGAAGCATGGTGGCAGTTTCTTGCCAGTTTTAGACTGCATTTCTTTAAATGAAGTGGGAGATTTGGTCAGGATTATTGGTGTCATAATGCTAAGAAATACAAGCAGATACATATGCATCATGAAAAAATATCAGGGAGGTTCCGATTGGCTCCAAATTGATTCTACAGCAGACTACTACAGACGACTCCAAACATACAGCCAATGTTTTTAAGAACTATCTTCAAAGTAAAGAAGAACAAGGAGTCCTGGTGACTCAGCATGGTGGCTCAGAGGTTAGCAATCTGGACATTGCAGCGCTAGGTCTCAAGTTCAAATCTTGGCCCGAACACTATCTGCATGGAGTTTTCTCCCGCTGTTTGTGTAAGATTCCTTCCACATTCCATAAAAAAACAAAAAGTGAAATTAGGTTTATTAGCTCCCCCAAATTGACCTTAGACTTTGTTAATGACATATGACTGTAGTGGGGGCATTAGATTGTGATATTATTATGGACTTTGTAAAGCGATGCGTAATATGTTGGTGCACAAAGCCCTAATCTCAAATGATCATTGAGTGTGTTTGGGATTACGTGAAGTCACATAAGGTTTTCAGGCAGCCTATTTCCTCAGAAGATCTGTGGTTAGATCTCCAAAATGTTTGAAACAACCTACCAGCCAAGTCCCGTTAAAAACTGTGTGCAAGTGTACCTAGAAGAATTAATGTTGTTTTGATGGTGGTGACACCAAATATTGATTTGATTTAGATTTTTCTTGTGTTCATCCAATTTACATTGTTAATTGATACAAATAAACTGTTAACACTATTTGGGAAATCATTCTTAGTTACAGCATTTTTTCACACCTGTCTACAACTTTATCACAGTATTGTACATCTGCCAAAAATATCATTTTAGAAGTTGTTTCAGAAATTTTATAACTAATTAAAACAGTTATTAACTTTGAGATTTTCCCATGATAACTTATGTGTAATTATGTCCTTAAAATACAATAATCTAGCCCAACAAAAAAAATTGTTGCCTTAATTTTACCAGTGGTACCAGCAAGCTGTGACTGTATCTTACAGTATATGAATCCTATCCTATGGCATCTATTGACACAGACAAAACACCCTTTGACTGGACA
Source organism: Pyxicephalus adspersus (assembly GCF_032062135.1). Classification (NCBI taxonomy): domain Eukaryota; kingdom Metazoa; phylum Chordata; class Amphibia; order Anura; family Pyxicephalidae; genus Pyxicephalus; species Pyxicephalus adspersus. The sequence goes on along the minus strand of NC_092864.1, from coordinate 19,994,244 downwards.
AAGTTTTAGTGGCCAAGGAAAAAAAGTTAAAGTGATCCTCATCCCATAGCTGTAAACTATTTTAGCAGCACAGAGAAATACTTTTATATATGGGGAGTGTAAAGCTCCCCACCTGATAATGCTGCATTTGGCTGGTAGGGGATCCAGTCCTGTTATGCTGGTGCTTAAGGACAAAAGAAAAGGAAACCTGTGGCTTTTCTGTAAACTAGGTGATGAAGACTTTATGGTATAAATCCTTTATTCTGGATATCTGCTATTTTTGACAGAAACAACAATCATACTTTTGTATAATTATTCCTTCCTCTACACAGCTTATTACCCCAAAGCCTTATTTTGCCTGTGTACACCTCAATGACATTTAGGCTGACAGCCTATGGGAAGCTTAATAGCCTCTGCCAAAAAATCCACTGTCCCCTAATAACTAAGTAACATAATTGATGATCACTTCATAGCAAATAATGGGATTTTACCCATCTGTAGATTTTGGACCATCTGTAGAGTTTGCATTGGCCGCTATGCAGCTCCTCATGGGCAAAGGCCTAAGAAAGGGGGCGGGGTGTATATTTAGATATATTTATATAAATACAGTATATAGGTGTCCTTGATTGAAAATCCACACCATTTTATCCCTAAATATTGAAGAAACATTTAAAAATATACTGCTACAGTCTTGAACATGCACACCCATGCAGACTCTCAATTTTTTTTTCCTTTACTTGTAAGGCCATTTTAATATTTAAAAACACATAGTTGTATCATCATTTATATAATCGTTTAAAGAATAATTTGTAATGAATTTGCTACGATACATGTGTTGTACTATCTACTACCATATTATTTGTTTTGTGGACATCCTCAGCAACCTATGAAACTTGTGACGGGGAGGAGTCAAACCTGACTTGAAAAGGAAAGTCCAATAATTGCATATAAATTTTGCAGTCTATATCAGTGGACCCCAACCTTTTGTAGCTTGCGGACCGCTGATTTCACAGACTCCGGCCCGCGCATGCTCAGGGAGCTGTGTGTCACTCAAAGGGAAAGAAACTTCCCCCTAGTGGCTTCATGATGCCAGAACCCGCACACTCTCCCATTGCAGGTCTTAGTCCAGAGACCCAACCAGCCCACTGCCCTGAGCCTGCGATGCACACAGGTGTGACATGATCCGAAGCTCTGGCCGGAGCTTCCCCCCAAGTAGGGTCCTTTTCCTGACCACGCTGGGGGGTGCACCGGCCAGAGCTGCTGCCCATCTGCCAGACAGTTGGGGACCCCCGGTCTATATAGTTGGAGCTAATGATCATTTTGACATGCAATTTTCCCTCTGCTTATGTATCTTTTTATCACAAGCTCAGTCTTTGCCCAAGTTTAAGTTTTACTTTAATAAAACAGTATGTAAACTCTGCTGTTCTATTAAAATTTTTATACATTATCAACCACAACCCAGCCAGAAATTAAGCCCCAGAGCAGCTCCAGGAGTGGCTCTTGAACTAAAGGGTCATATAATCTCAGTCTTGAGATCAGATCCATAAAGAAAGGGTAAGGTCACACAGGCCTGAAGCTTTCCAGAATGTATATGCAATCAGCGTGACTTGATAAAAATTGATGGAATCCTGATGAAGCAAATGTCACAATAGGACATTCTCTTCCCTGAGGCATCTGTGACACAGAAAATGATTTATTTTACCACAGGACGATAATTAGGAACACTCATCTGAATTGCGCACACGTAACATGAGGGATAATGAATTAGCAGTGAAAATGCCTTTATCTTTAGTACAGGGAAAGGATGGAAAAGTGTCAGAGAAAATGCCATGAGTTACATGATAAATAAAAAGCTATTCCAGTCAAAAAAATAAATAGATAAATAAATATATATATATATATATATATATATATATGGCACCCAACATGTTGGGCTGTGCAGAGGAGTTTCTACTATCCCGTTTCAGCCTTTATGAACATCTTGTAGCTTTATCATGTGACCTGCAATGTCACCACCAGAGTAATAAGGAGTAGAAAGGCGGAACCTCCATGTACAGTTCTTTGTGGGAGGTGAGATGGGAGTGTCATCCTACTCTTGTTCTCATGTACATAGTCACTCATTGGGACTGATTTATTAAAGTTCTCCGAAGGCTGAAGAAGGATACACTTTCATCAGTGAACCTGTGTGATCCAACAAACCTGGAATGGATTTCCTAAAAGTCCTTTGCTAATTGTTTGCAAATCTTTCTAATCCTGCAACAGATCCATTTTAGGTTGGCTGGATCACCCAGGTTCACTGATGAAAGTGTATTTTCTCCAACCTAGGCCAGCTTTATTATATCAGGCCCATTGTCTCCCTTTCTCTTTTTCTTGGCATCTCTCAATGGCATCAGAATGGCAGGAGAAGGAAAGGTACATATGGTGGTGGGTCCTGTCCCGAATGGGTCAGGTGACAGGGTGTCTATGTAATACTGTACATGTAACTTTTTTCCTGGCTGCTGCTTCTTACAAATAATAGATGGCTGGTTTGTTATTTGCTGAATTTGTGTGTTATTTTTCTGTGGCCAGATTTTTGCTCAAGTCACCCAGGAATGTAACAGAATCTAGGTGCTCCAGTGGTTATAAACACTCATCCATCCCCAGACAAACAAACCCTTTAAATGTAATAATTAGTGTTGGTGTTCGAGTTCAGTTAATTAACCTCTAGTGCCCTGTGATCGAAGTGGATTCTCAGGGCAGCAATCATTCTTGCACCCCTAGAATCCTCCTGTTTGCCATCCCCGAGCACTAGAGATTAATTAACCTCTAGTGGCCCAGGATCACAGTGGAACTGCAGATGAACTCTCAATGGAGTTTCTCCATTGAAAGTTCCTCGCAGTTCAGTTCCCACGGTCACTGGGCTGTACTTATCAGCCCGGTGACCGTGGGAACTTTGCGGTGGCAGCTGATTGAAGAAGGAACGCAAGAGTTTCCAATCAGCTGTGACTGCAGGTGAATTGCTGTTCCATATGTGTTCTAGGATAGAGATTCTCTATCCAAGAACACATACTACAGTTATGCTAAGGCTGTCAGCTCCGCTCCCCTGATTGCTCTTGCAGTTCTACACAGTCCCCAAAAAAACCTGAATCCCCCCCCCTCCCTATAGACTTTAATGGTGTTCAAATTCAGCGTTCGATCACCCGAAAAATATCAGGCTATTCGATAGAAAAGCTGCTGAATCGAACACTCAGCTGTTTGACCAACACTAGTATTAATTACTTAGTGCCTATTGGGGGGCTGGTTGGAGCCACATAACAAAAAGCTGAACCACCGCCTGGAGACCACCAATATTTATTTATATGTACAGTCAACAGAACCTAATATACCTTCATGTTTCAGTTTTTTATAGTAGTATGAGTTCATCTTTAGTTGATGATGTGGAATCAGAGGCTAAGAGAAGAATAGTTATCAAAAGTCATTTTTAGAACCTTATCTTTAGGTTAAATGTGAATACATTTTGAAAGCAGCAAAGGTTTCATTATGACCGCCTGAGGCTGGGGTTATTGAATATTATTCAATACGGAATAAGCACTGTCTGCTCCTGGCTGCCTGCCACAGGCAATGCTTAGTGCTGTATAATGTATACAGTAACGTAACTTTAGCCTGTGACCACGTGAAGATTTTCAGCTTTACTTTTCATTAGGTGACACCTGGACTCACAGTCATATCCCGAGAGGACCTTTGTTTGCATTTCATTATCTTCAAGTAGACCCTAAGAGGCGAGTGGTCAGCATATTTAATATTGACCTCTTTAGCGGTTGATGGCTCAGCAGTACACAGGGGGGAACAAGTCGTCTGTTTAATTCACTATTTAAACTGAGGCAGGCAAAATTATTTGTTGAGTATTAGAATCCAAAAATATAGCAGAAGCATAGTTATGGATGCTTTAAAGGCACTTTCTTTTTTTAAAACTTTCTCTTATGATCTACCATATGTGCATAATTAATATTTTAGTACTATGGACAATTATTTATTTGTCTCCATTTTAAGTGGACCTAACATCACAATGTCAACATTATGTTTAAGGGTCACTTTACACAGTGAATAAAGTTTTTTTATTTTTTATTTAATTACTTTAACTTTTTGTTTGATTTTTCCCACCTCTTCTGTCTTTACCACCGTAGCAGTAAAGACTAAAGGAAAACCTGGGATACTTTGGACACATATCCTAGGAGGCTGCAGGCTGTGCAGAGTAAGATGAACCCATTTATTTACATTTGGAGGAAGGCACATGACCTGATTGTGCCCAAGTCAAGGGTGAGTTTGGGTGATGTCATCAAGAAAACTGAAGAAAGAAGATGGCAATATGAGATAAAACAGGGAGCTCTGGAAAAAAAAAGATGTAATCCAGGACAGTGCAGTATTTGCTGGGTGTGGTAAGTATACAGAATAAAGGCTTTCAACAAGAAACAGTAAGAGAATTTTTAATGCAACTTCTGCTTTAAAAGAGTCAGCCCACAGACGTTTCAAGTTTAAGTTGTTTGGTAAGTTGATTCATCCACAAGCCTTTTACATTGTTTAAAGACAATGTTATACAATAATGTTGATTTTTATTTGTTTTAACTAAAATCATGCTGTTAGGATAGTTAGCAGTTAAGGATAAGCATTTTAGGGGGGAAGAAAGGTGATTTCTATTGCTTTGGGGACTCAGAAGTTTACTGTTATGGCACTTGTAGGATCTTGTCAGACAGAGACAATAGTGTTAGTATACAGACGTATGCTGTATAGAAGTTATTAAAATCATTAAGTGCTTTCTGCTGTCACTGGAGTGTAGCAAAAAAGGGACACTACATAGCTGTAAATTTAAGATTTTGCATCTTTCCAGCTGCCTAAATTACCCTGTCCCTTTTCAACTGTATACACCCATCCCTTTTTAATTATCACAATGTTTCACAAACATGTGGTGCTCTTCCCGTGCCATTTAGGTGTATTTGAACCACAATGGCCAAATGGTTCTAAAACCAAATTGAGGAAAAATTTATGAACACTAATTAGTTCTAGCATTTACTGACTTTTTCTCATGAATGCACACTAAGGGATCTATTTATCAAGCAGGGAATCTGACATTCCCTCCACAACCACAACTGGTGAGAATCAATTACTGCCAGGGGTGTACTGGGGCGGGCATAGGTGGGAACGCCGTGTCCTTTTTTCGAAAATGGGCACGTGTGCCCACTCTTATTTTGCAAAGGATTCTTTGGTGGTCCGCAGCTCTGGGGGCCTGGGGGTGCACTGGCCAGAGCCACGGACCACGTCTTTCATATGAAATTGAAAGGCGTGGTCAGGGCGGTGGGCAGGTTGTCTCTCTCAGACCTGAGATGGGTGAGTGGGTGGGTTCTGGTATCACTGCGTCACTCTGGGGGAAGTTCCTTCCCCTTTGAGTGACACATAGGCAGGGGTGTGGTGGGGTGGGCACGTACAGCGCCCCCTCTTTTTTTACGACTACACCCCTGATTACTGCCATTGAAACACATGGACCTAGAAAATTCCGGTAGGGGAATGTCTAAGGGAATGTCTAAGGGAATGTCAAATGTACATCGTGCCCTGAGAAGACATTTGCAAGCCCACCTAACAGTGTTGGGTAAGGTTGCAAGGCAGCACCACAATATATTGGTCTATAGCTGGTATATAACTGTATATATTACTATTTTATTTAAACCCCGTTGAATTAGCATGCCTTTCTATTGTTTTATATACTTTACCCCTGGTTGTCAATGTGTTGTTGGCCCTGCCTATTGCATTTCTGGTTCATTACAAAAAACAGAGACCTCTCCTCATCTTCATCCCATGTCCATAACCCTTCCTTGTACACCAACTGAAAGTTATCAACCCACATGATTACTGGTAAAGTAAAGTGTTAAATGGCATAGTTAACAGATCAAAAGGGAGCAAGTAAAAAAAAAATATTGTTGTATACAGAATCTGTAGCTGAAGAAAAATACAAAAGGCTCCTGTAAAAGAAGATACTTTATAATTACCTCTCCTGGCACCCATTCCCAAATTCTATGTTGTGTCGCTCAGCAAAACCACTCAAAGGACTTTTATTTCTGGTACATTTCTGGTTGTTAAGATGTTTGGGTTCCCTGATGCGCTCTCTGGTTCCTACTGCCGGTCCTGGCAATTCGTTGGATGTTAGGTTTCTTTGAGTGGCTTTTTGCTCTGTACTGACGTAGAGTAACAGCCACAGTCCTCAGTGAACAGAATGTCTGTATTACAAAATTACGGTAGCTGTGCAGAAATCAAAATCATTTACCAGGTAAAGAGATTCCTATATCTGTTTTTAGCTGCTTGCAGGAGGGCTCAGCTTTTAAAGAACATGAGGAAATAAATTTATTGCAATAATACCAATCTATGAATATAAATGCAATACAATACCATGAGCTGCAAATCTTCTTTCCCTTTATGCTCCATTTTTTAAAAATAAAGTAGAGCAACCACACATATTATCCATCAAACTGTGGTCTTATATCCATAAATGTGTAGGTGGAGGATATAAAAGAGCTACAATAGTAAAGTCATGTGATCTCTTATCAAGTTCTGCTTAGTTTTACACATGTTGAAATATCCCTTGGAAGGAAACCTATAATCTGTTTAAGTTTCTTTTTTTCTGCAGGATATAAATATGAACTTAAGAAGCTTAACTACTTAAAGATCAGGCAATGTTAACTTACACTTTAACTTTCTGTGCACTCCTGGGATGAATGTACGCTGGCAATTTTTAGGTGTTTAAAACACACAGGCAGGCAAGAGCAAGGAGCAGCTTCAAAGCTAAATAGGGGAAAGGGAGGAAAAGAAAAATACTATTTACCTTCCATCTTTTGATCCTGGCACCAAAGGAAGTTGCTTGGGTTGTAAAAGGCCTGGTGCCACTGCAAATGGTGGCCTTAGCCTTACTGCATCAACAGTGGGAGGCACCTAAAGGGCCAAATATGCATTAATTATTATGATACAAAGGTGTCATATAAACATCAACACAATCATTTTATCATTTCATTTCATTTAAAAGACTGAAACTTTTCTGCACACAAAATATAGAAATAGCAAACATTTTATCTAAGCTTACCCTAAGAAGCATTTCATTAAATAGTTGGGGACTACTTAGCAACCAGTTAAGACAATAAATACTTTGGTCAGTAGTTTATAATGCTACGTATACTAAGTATATATAATAATAATAATAGTATATATTGACAATATAGTATGCAGAGTAAAGTGCTCAGGTCATCACTGTATGTGATGTACGGTTCATAGTAAAAAATGCAGAATTAAAAACTATATAGTATACAACAATATAAAAGTGTGTAACACAAGGCATAACATACAGGGTGTAAAAAAAAGAGTGTGTAATGTAAATTGTATGTTAAGTAATATTGACTGCTACAATCTGTATGCTTTGTCATATGTTGCATATTGCTGACTACTACCCCTGTATACTGTGCAATTTAGTGCAAATAATATTAATAAACAGGATTTATATATCGCCAACATATTACACAGCACTGTATTATAAAATAGGGGTTGCAAATAACAGACAGATACAGACAGTGACACAGAAGGACCCTAAGGAGGGGACCCTGCCCTGAAGAGCTTACAATCTAGGAAGGGGAAAGAATCACACAATAGAAAGGGTATACTGTGCCAAAAGAGAAGAGGGGCCTATCTAGAAAAGAGGGACTAATCAGATGAGAACAACCAGAATGGAAAGAGGGTTGCTAGGACAGAGTGATGGTCAGGGCAGAAGGAGTTATCCCAGACAAAGGGGTACAGCTATGATAGAAGTGGGTAACTAGGCCAAAGGTAGCCAGCCAGGCAGATGGTGAGATCAAGGATGGAACGGTCATCTATAATAGGTAGGGTCTTTTAATCAGGACAAAAGGGGGTGCTCAGGACAGACGATGTCTTCCAGAATCATGAGGTGGGTCAGCCCGAATGAAGACAGGGGGCTTTTACGGTGTGTGATGCAATGTTACAATACAGATTTACAATGCTGCTGCAGTGCAGAAGATATTCTGCTTGAGCTCCCTGCAGCTGGCTGCGCTCCTTAGCTGTCTGTTGTCCAGGGAGAGGTGATAAGTATTTAAAATTTTTTATTGTTTTAATGTTTTTATTGGGTTCATTGGGTATATAACCAATAATATGAATAACAAACATTAAATCTAAAACAAAAGAAACCCCCCAAAAATGGGAAAACTGAGAAAATAAAGTTAAATGGTCACATTTAAGATTAACCAAGTGGAACATTTGAACTCGTCCAAAACTTTTGTTTGTTTTGTATCATTAAACATTCTACAAATAGTTGTACCATTTTAGGAGAAGACCTGTGAACCTGCTGCTTTGCCTTAAGTGTCTCTCTACAAAAAATGATTCTAAAAGAAGAGAGTAAATGGACAGCCATTGGTGAATAGGATATAAAATAGTGTATCCATGCAGCCATGATTGCCCTCCTGGCCACGAGAAGGCATATGTTGACCCAACAGGAGCAGAAGGGCACCGTAACATCTACTGACTGACCACATTTAGGACACTGCAGGTGCCCATGACCATCCGAATAAACATAGACTGAGGCCCTGAAAACCTTAAAAGCCCTATGAATCAGCATACATTGTATTTCCTTCCACAACTTGTTAACCATGTTCATTTGTACTTTTCATAATTTTTCTGGTTTTATTTAGCATTTTAATATGGGTGGCTTGGATTAATACATGGTAAAAGTTTGTGGTTCAGAGTGGATGGGTTGCCTTAACAGATAATGCATTAACTCATCACCATCCTGAAGTGTTAATGTATAATTTTCTTTTATTGGAGGAGTCGCTTTAATACTTAACAACTTACTTGCAACTTCTAAGCTTTAATGGCATATTTGTTGTGGTTATTATAATTATTATTACAATATTCATTTAGTATAGGAGATGAGCCCACACTTATTTAACAACCAGTATCCAAGCAATGGAGGAGAGAACACTAAGGAAATATTTTTGGAGACATCTTCGCAACCTAGGCACAGTCACCTCACTGGAGATTCAATTAAATAGGAGATTTGTATCCTGTTGCTGTACATTGTAATGTGTGACATGTGTGACATGTTCCATAATAGTCGTTGGAAAGGATCTTTCACAATCCTTTCCAACGACTAACCCTGCACACTGCATGAACGAGTGTTGTACATACAGCACTGTTCTGCTCTATGCAAAGGGGAGCGGCAGAACCACAGAGCAGCACCCTGCTGTGCGCCCTCCCCTTCACTTGCATTAGGACTGTTAGTGGTCCATCGTCCGTGGATCCGCCAGGACGGTCGTTCAGACGATGGACGACTGGCGCTGTACCCACGCCAGATTCTTGCCCGATATTGGCCCTTAGACGATTATCAGGCGAGAACCGTTGGACATGTATATGTAGCTTTAGTTCCATCTCATGCTAGACCATGATCCATCAGACAACCGCCATCATTACTATAGTGTAAATATAATCTACCTAAATGTGGTATTGTTAGCTTGCTGTTTATACAGACTTAGATGCAACAACCATTCTCACATATTACAGCACAATTAATATTTGTGCTGCTAGGTGGTGTTATTATGTTAAATGGTTGCATTGTTTCATGTCATGTTAGGCGTTTTGTGGGAACACATGGAGATAAAGTAATAATCTGTCTTTCTGCTGTGCTTTGCCATGACTCCAGCATCAGCTGGACTTGTAAGAGTCATATCTTCTAAAGCTTTCCAACAAAAATTAGTTGGTATGGTTAGTACCAACCTTGGAATTACACAGGTAGGTTTATTTATAGACATTTGAAATGCAGTAATAGTTTCATGAAATAAACTGCACACACCTCTGGTAATTCTACATCATTCTGACAGCATACGGCAAGTTAATGGGTGAGCTGCACAATTTGCTATTGACCATCTTGTTCCTTTTAGATGTCTGCAAGTTCAGCAATTATCCTTGCAAACTACTGTAATCTTTGCACTCCCAAGGATAAATATAAAGGCAATCTGTTATACTGTATTGACTAATCACTTCTATAGCTTGATGGTAAAAAACACAGACACTTATTAGCACCAACATTTGGAGGCAACTTACTTGTGCATCCCCAAACTCATATGTGCTTTTATGTCCAAAGTAAAATGCTTAATAGGCTTTACATTCAGAATGCAAAATACATTTGTATAAAGTTATTTATAGATTTATAGCTAACATTAGTAAATAGATATATTGTACTGTTTACTTGTAGTACATTGGTAAGAACTGGTTCAGTGCACATCCAAAATTGACATGAGTTGGGTAAATGGAATACATGCTGCTTTCAGCAGTTTTTACACAATACAGTTCATACAGATTGTAGTTATTTATGTGAAATGAAATGCATGAGATCACAACCATAAAGAGACATTGTCACTGGCCAACACAAAGGAAAGGCTACTGGAACTACTATAGGCTATACTGGCTACTATCTTCAGCCAATGGGTTCAAGAATGTAGGCTCATTATCGGTGCTTCCCTAGAAGCAATCTCCACAGATACAATGATAACGTCTGCATTGTATGTTGTCAAACTAGGCAAACACTGTAGGCAAATAGCTCTGCTATGTCCAGTGCATTTCGCCCTAAAGATTACTACATAACTGGACAAATAGTAAATTATATTAGCCATTTACATTCTGTTGTAAGAAAATTAGTTAAAACATTAAATAAGAAAGATTTCTTATTGTATAGTCGATATATTCCCCATTCGTTTAGGCTATACCAAATGCTAATACCAATGTTGATATTACCTGTGGTGTTAGTGATAACTGTGCTGATGAGGTTGTGTGTGTGAAAAAATAAGAGGGAGTCATCCTGAGTGAGAGTCAACCTCTGAGGGAGGGGATTGCTGTTGGGGGCAGATGACGAGGCTGATTCCTCCCAGCTGGTACAACAAGGATGGGATTTGTCAAGAAGAGACTTTGGCACAATGCAGAGAGCAAATCAGTGTTGTTAATGGGGTGCCGTCTGGATGAAAGGTGACCTCACTATGTGCTAAATAATGATCCTATCTACCGGGTCACTAAGATTAGGGAGGAGGTCACCAAACAATTGTTGGTTCCCCAGCCTTACAGGCAAATGGTACTAGATTTAGCCCACAATGATATGTTTGGGGGCCACCTGGGAGCAGAGAAAACCGAGCCACGAGTGATGGATCGATTTTACTAGCCAGTTCTAAAATCAGAGGTAAAAAAATACTGTGCATCTTGCCCTACCTACCAGTTGACTGCACCAGCTCCCCACTTTCGCAGTTCCTTCGGTACCCTTGCCCATAACTGAGGTATGTTAAATGGTTGCATAACTGAGGTATCGCTTGAATGAAGAGCTATGGACTTAGTGGGCCCCTTTTTGAAGTCTGCCCTAGAGACTGGTATTCCCATCTGCCAAAGTTCAGGCAGTGCTAGACTCACTGAGGAAGAGGCACCTCACTCTGAACCCAGAGAAGTGCGCCACTGGAATAGAGGAGGCAAGGTATCTCTTGTACATTGTAGGAAGAGGGCTTGTAATACCCCAGATTAAAACAAAATAGAGGCAGCCCATGTTGTCAGTCTAAATGCTTTGCAGCTGTAACATGTGTTATCTGCGAGCACCAGGTAATAGAGAAGCAGGACTTTATTTGCTATCCATTTGGGACTTTTTGCTGACATAAGCTTTTTGTTTTGCTAAGCTGTATATATACTGTATGCTTCATCAATCCAGATGTTTAGACATTGCTTTCTCTTCAAGTACAAGATAAATATATCCACCACCAACTTAAAATGAACTCAGCAGAGCACAATTGACCTTAACTGACAAAAGTCAAGCAGATGGGACAGTCCCAGAACTGCAGGCTCCTCCGATACTATTGCAACAACTTTGCCCTGCCAAGGATCCCTGCACTGAGACTAAGCAGCAGATGCCATCTTCTCCAGCTCTGGTGTTCTGAGCTTGTTAAGCCCACACGTTCTCCCACTGTGCACTACTGTTCTATTGTAAAAGAACAAACACTCTTTAATTTACATATACAGCAATACCCAATAAAATTGTCCTGAAATCCTCCTTCCTAACAAGTTATTGTGAAAGTAGTGAAGGATATGTAGCTAGTATGTAGCAGACAGAAATTGTAAAAACAATATGCTACAAGGTACCCAGACAGTTACCAATACACTAAGGGATTCCAGCTCCTCAGACAGTTGAGAGTTCTTAGACATAAATAGGCCATTCTCTGCAGACCAGTTCCTTGCAGCTTTTTATTAGAACTGGAAATTTACTAATACTGTACATTCTATTAAATCACAGCACACCTTTAGCAAGGTAAAGTGGAGTTTGTGTGATTGCTAGCTGGATGCCGGTGGATAATTATGGTGGCCGACCTGAAGAAAAACTCATGGACTCCAGCAAGGAAACAAGTAACCCAAGCTGAGTACATTGATTTCTTATCTAATTATAGCAAACCTAGGTCAACGGGTGTTTTTTTGTAACTGTTACTATATAATCTCTGAATCATAATTCTTCTGTTCATGCTCACAGGTTTTAACCTCTTTATGTTACAAAAAGAAACTTCAACTATTTTTAAATCAGGAGCTTACACTAGCCTGAAATTCATCTTTATTATCTGTTAAGGTTTAAAGCTGAACTTCAGGGAAACAGCTACATAAAGAGAAATAAAAACATTCACCAGCCACTTTATTAGGTACACCTGTTCAAATGCTTGTTAACCCAAATATCCAATGAGCCAACTACATGGCAGTAACTCAGCGAAAAACAACCTGCTAAAATTCAAGCCGAGCATCAGATGGGGGAGAAAGGTGATTTAAGTGACTTTGAATGAGGCATGGTTGTTGGTGCCAGGCGTTCTGAGTATTTGAAAAAAACTTCCTATCTGCTGGATTATAATTCACTATTGTCTCTTGGGTTTACAGAAAATGGACTGAAAAAGGGAAAGTATCCAGTGAGTGGTAGTTCTCTAGTTGAAAACGCTTTGTTGATTTCAGAGGTCAGGGGGGAATGGCCAGACTGATTTGAGTTGATAGAAATTCAACAGTAACTCAAATTACTGCTTATTACACCAGGGGTATGCAGAAGAGCATTTCTGATCGCACAACTTGTCCAAACTTGAAGCAATGGGAGATCACACTGGGTGCCACTCCTGTCAGCTAAGAATGTGACCTGAGGCTACAATATGCACAGAATGACCAAAATTGGACAATTTAGACTAGAAAAATTTTAACTGGGTCTCATTTTCTGTTGTGACATTCAGTTGGTGGGGTCAGAATTTGTCAATAATAACATAGATCTATCCTTCCTTGTATTAAATATTCATTCGGATTGTGGTAGTTTAATGGTTTGGGGGGTATTTTCTTGGAACACTTTGGGCCCCTCATTATTGAGTCACAGTCTACCTTGTTTTGTTGTTGCTGACCACGTTCATCATTTTATGATCTTTTTATAGCTACTTTCAGCACGACAACACACCATGCCACAAAGCTCAGATCATCCCAAACTAGTTTCTAGTCCATGGCAATGAGTTTGTTGTATTCATATGGCCTCCACAGTCACCAGATTTCAGTCCAATAGAGCACCTTTGGGATTGGGTAGAATGGGAGATTCACATCAAGGATGTGCAGCCAACAAATCTGAAGAAACTGAGTGATGGCATCATGTCAAGATGGAAAAAGTAATTCCTGAGAAATGTTTCCAGCACCTTGTTGGATTTATGTCACAAAGAATTACAGCAGTTCAGAGGGCAAAAGATAGTCCAACCCAACACTAGCAAAGTGTATCTAAAAAAAACTGTTGAGAAATTTGTATTTAGCTCAGCCACAAAACACAACCATGTCTGGTTGGAGAGACCTGATCTTTCTCAATGCAATTTTTAATTTCAGCAAAGGTCACCTCCTCAAACCCACTCTGTGACTGGACACTGAAAAAAGAAGCACCACTTTGATTAGCTCGTCACATAGTCAGTGCACTCTCTCCTCCTATAAGCCAAATTCAGATACTTATGCTGTTTGTTTTTAGGGAAAAATCATATAAGAATGCATAAATAATTGTGCCTAAAGTTCTGCTTTAACCACAGTTCAGTAATAGTTCAGTAATTTTCTGGGATTTCTTTCATTCTCTGCTCCATGCAGACTGCACAGTGTCCATACCATATATCAACTAAGCAGAAATATGAAATGCGTGATGTAGTTGCCAGTAACACAATTAGCATAAATTTAAATTTTAGCAGCCTATTGAGAAAGTTTTTTTTTAAGTGGTAAGAAAGGAAATTACATTAAGATTGTTGATGGGGGAAAAAGTTGCTTAGTAACTCAAGAAAATTTTAATAAACTGTATTCCGCGAAAACAAAAAAGTGCACAGATTTGTTGGTTTAAAAACGGAATAAAATTTTTATTACTGTGCCATCTCCTCCGCACATTCATTTAAATATGATGTTTTTATGCTTCTGCTTTCACAAGCATCACTTTGAAGAAATACTCCATACAGTTGTGTTGTGCTTTGCTTGCTTCATTTTTAGTTTCTGTGTCTGTACAAAGGAACTACAAGATTTATACATTCTGCTCAGATGTACCTTGCAAAATACTAATTTGCTACCTTCAGTGCTTTCTTAGACCTCTATGTGTGCACACCCCGATGGTCTTTGAACTTACCTCCTGCACTAATAGCATTTCGTACAGAAGAATTATGGTTCAATTTTGCTCGGAGGTAATGGGACCCCTAATGTGTAATCCAGATTAGTACTCATTACTTCCTTAAGAAGGCTACAGGAGAAGAACTCCACATATCACCCAACCATTTTCCTTATTATTTAAAGCATACCTAAACTCAACATTTTCACTTTACATAAAAGGGTAGACAACCCTTATATGTAAATAGAAAATGTTATTCATTTTATTTTTCAAATGCAAAACCCTTTTTAAAAAAAAAATAAAAAAATAAAACACCTATGTCATGCATCCCGGAGGGCTCTGGGTGCTCCTTTTGTGCATGCTCGACATCTCGAACATGTGCAAAATGGGGCATTTTTTCTAATAGGGGAAAGAGACTCGGATCTCATGCAAGCGCAGTGAGATCGGCTCTTTTTTTTTCCCCTTCACTTCGGCTACCTCACCCGATCTCGCACTTGTGCGCATTGCGAGATCGGGTGATGTGCCAAGAAGACGGAAGAGAAGAACGAAAATGGCGGCGCCTAGCGCATCCTCTAGCCCGGGGCAAAGAGGAGTCCCAGAACGACACAAGACCGGATCGTGGGAAGGACCAGTGCTATCAAGGGACCTGTGGGATTAAAGGTTAGTGTAAATTTTTGGTTTTCAGTTTAGTTACTCTTGAATCACAACATTTTAGGGAACAGGGTCCCTAAAACAGCAGATTCTTTGGAAGTGAATTCTTACAGTAGCTGGAAACAAACCCACACTACATGGCACCACAACACACATAATGTGCATTAAAATAAATGCACATACAATCTGCACTACACATATCATATAAGCATACACATAGCTCTGCACTACACACAAATACACACAAACTGAACATTACACACATCAATGTATTTTATACATAAACATAGTACTGCACTATATACATAAACATTGAGAAAGAACTGCACTAAATAAACATAGTACTGCACTATATACATAAACACTGAAAGAGAATTTCACTATATACATAAAACATTGAGAAAGCACTGTACTATATACATAACCATACTACTGCTCTATATACATAAACATAGAGAAAGCACTGTACTATATACATAAACATAGTACTGCTCTATAACATTGGTGATGTAAGAAGGGACATTGTGAGCCAAATCTGTTTATGTCAGAAGGGTGTGTGGGTGGAGCCTGATGTTTTAAAAGGATGTGGGCAGGGCCTGGTCCCATGACTGGAATGTGAGGGAAGCTTGGTGCTCTGAGCGACATTTTCATGGAGCCTGGTGTTGTGAGAGTTAATATGGGTGGGGCCTGGAAATGTTAGTAGGTAAAGTCTAAATCTGTGAGATGGATGTGGGCAGGGCCTAGTGCTTTAAGAGAAGTGTGGGTGGAGCCTGGTTCTGTGAAAGGATTACGGGTTGATCATGGTGCTGTGACAGGAATATGGGCAGGAGTTTGGTGCTATGGGAGGGATTTAAGCAGAGCCTAGTGCTGTAAAAGGAATGTGGGTGGATCATTATTCTGTTAGAGGTAATGTACCAAAAGTGGGGAAAATACTTGATGAAAGATCGTGATGATTGGGCAAACATGGTCATGTGGTGGCAGGAAAAGTCATTGGCCTCTGTAAGCTAACTAGAGTGATGCAGAGCTTACACAGAGCTGTATTTCCATTGCTATGGTGGTTGAGCAGAGTAGTATAGGTGTGGAAAAGAGGTAAGCTTTGGCATGGGGGGCATGAAAGTGAACATGTTGCTTTGCCCTACATACGAGTGCTAAGGTTCACCTAATGGATTTGGTTACAATGGATCATAAATAACGTATTTTGAAGAATTACATTTTTACGTTTAGCCTAAACGTGTCCAGTATTTCACTGTGCTGTGCTAGTAATTTGAGAAGTAAATAATTTTAGATAAATATATTCTACTTAATAGGAAAGGCTGACAGTGATGGTGAACTTCAGCATGTCTAAAGATTGTCTAGACATTAATGTTCTTTGGTTTTAACTCACCATACATATAGGTGAAACGTCTTTTTTTTGCTATATAGTTAGGTTGGAAAAATACCATACAAATACAATACAAATACAAGTTCAACCACTATAGAAATATATATAGTTCAATTTACTTTAAGGGGGGAAAACATTCCTTTCTGATCCCGTGAGGCAATCGGATGTTCCCTGGATGAACAGTCTCTGGTGTCTTTTCTATTAAACTTTAGTACCCAGTTATATTCTGTGCACCTAAAAACGCATCTAGCTTATTCTTACAGCTTCTTTCACTTTTTCACAGACCTTGCAGTGAAGAATCTCTTCTGGTTTGACCAGAGAATTAATGAAAGTAAATCTACAACAGTAACATGAAATAAAGGTACCTTTTCCTTCCTTCAGTAGAGAAGGAACATTAATTGACCAGGCAGGTCCCTTATTGCAGACGGGACAGGCGATGCCCCTTCTGCAAAACAATAAACTTACTTGTCTGATTGCAATTTTTTAGTTACTGTATTTTCCGGCGTAGAAGACGACTTTTTAACCCCGAAAAATCTGTGCCAAAGTCGGGGGTCGTCTTATACGCCGGATACCAATACTTACCTGCAGTTTGCTTCACGTCCGGCGTCCCCGCAAGTCCTCCTTCACGTCCGGCGTCTTGTGCAGCTTGCGCGAGTCCACCCGTGCATCAACGCGAGCCTGCGGAGGATGTGAGCCTGGATTGGCTCTCCAGTGGAGAGCCTGGATTGGCTCTTCACTAGAACACGCCCATTCATTAAAGGAACGCGCCCATTCATTACTTAGAACTAGTACTGTACTGTTCCTTCTGCCTCTCAGTTCTCGCACAATAGCGAGAGCTGACAGGCAGAAGGAACAGTACAATACTGGGCGTATAATACGACCCCCAACTGATTGGTTAGAGTGGGGGGTCGTCTTATACGCCCAGTCGCCTTATACACCGGAAAATACGGTACATGTTTCAGTCCTCATTTCATCATGGGTGCTGCCATCTTCTTCCAGTTCTCTCCCGGGAATCAGATTTTAGGCTATTGATTGGCCAGGCTGGGTTGATTTAACTCCTGCGCACATGTTCTGGGAGATGCCTTGGCACTTAACATATTTTGGCATTCTATACCAAGACATAGGCTGACCTTCCTGCAATAAAAATCCTGCCTGCTCACAGTTTTCTATTATAGTTCCATTTGAAATGCTCTTTGGTACTAAATATCATACACTTTTTATTAGCTGTGGCTATGAACTAATTGGAGGCCTACACTGCTCAGAAATGCCCCTTCTGCCACTGCACTGAAAATCTTGTTAGCGGACAGCAATTTTTAAAAAATGTAACTCAGTTTAGTAATGCTATGGGTAGCTCCAAATGTAAGAAAAACACCTAATGGTTCCACACTGGGGAATGTAGAAAGGGTACCATACTGGATCACTGGGCTGGTGCCATATGAAATAGAAAAGTGCCAACAAGAGAAGCTGAGTCTGAACTGGATCTTGTGTCAGTGGTAGGAAGCTTTAAAAGTGTTTACTGGGTAAAGAGATAGGAGGGGCTCAATGATTGGAAAATTGCTTTAATTGGTTTTATAATTTACTCAAGGGTGGTGATCTCTGGTAGTGGCCTAAATCCTAAAGCTTTTCATTTTGGGTAGCTTTTTGTAAGATTTAAAACCTGTGTTGAGTAATTTATGTCATATATGTCCCCATAGGAGATAAAGTTCTCTTCACTTAGACCTGTGTAGGTAGACAAAATGTGAATGGAGAGGAATCTCCCCAAAATAGGGGAAGCTTTTTAGCCGGGACTAACACACAGGGTATATCTTCTGATCAGGGACACAGACAGCAATAACAAAAAATACAAGTTTTATTTTTAGATAAACTGTAAGTTTAGTATCCCCCTCCCAGCATTGTTTCTGTTTGGGTTTCACACCTTTGCTTACCTTTTATTCAGGGTTTAGGCTACAGACATATTCTAGATCAGTCTTTCTCAATCTTTTTAACATGCAGAACCCCTTGAAATAACTTTCAGGTCTTCGGGGAACCCCACACATAATTACTATATCCACAGCTCACAGTATATTAGTGTGGTGGTCAGTAAGAAGAATGCCTCTTACATTGCTGGCCAGTGGAAAGAATGTCACCCTTACAGATAGCCAAAAAGCTAATTTGTGTTAGCTAAACTGACCCGAGAGACAATTTTCTCATTGATCAAGGAACCCCTAGCAACCTTTGGAGGAAACTTAGGATTCCATTGAACCCTGGTTGAGAAAAAGTGCTCTAGATTATTGCCACTGAAGAACAATTGTGAACACCTCAGGCAAAAATCCAATATTTGTACAGTGGTCCCCTGATGTCGTTCATCAGTCTGTCCTGGCAGGTCAATGTGGATGACCACTGTACTTTCCTATAGAGGAGGACTAAGCAGGGTTCCCCCTCACTCGTCCTCCCCACTCCATAGAAGTGAACAGTGCTGTGTATACAGTGCTTATTCATTTTAGTGTTGCTGGAAATGATCTGGAAATGTGTAGCTTTAGTTTCTGTGTCTCTTCAGCTTTTGTGTCTCTTCAAGCCAACAGCCGTCTTGATGCTTCCCACCAGACTTTATTCATTAGTCCAGCTGCGTTCATTGTTTGGTAATATTTGATTGCTTAAAGACTCTCCGAGCTCCATGAGCCCATCTGGATGAGAAGTTATCAGCGTCTTACTCCACATAGAGTTCAGCAAGTCATCTAAAAATAGCTCTTGCATCACAGGTCATCTAATAATAGACCAAGCTGAGCTGGCCATCTAATTAAATTATACAGAATTAATGCAGCATCGATTCTGGTATGGAGTCCCTTCTGCTGAAATGCCCCATAATGAATGTTTCTTTCTGCAGTAATCCATTATGGTGCCTTATGACATGGACAGAATTTTACCGAAATAACTGCATCGTCATATACGGAGGAAAAAATCTGCGGACATCACTGGAAAAACCAGAGGGCGTAAAGTATTTTGTAGGTTAAATATAAAGTTGTTCTAGCAGGAAAATTGAGGAAAAGCAGGAACAAAGGGAGATAGAGTATATATATCATAATCATAATGAATATCATACTAGTTACATATTTGTAACTGTACTTACATACAGGATTGCATTTACCATAGCGATTCAAGAAACCTCAAAATATACAAATTTGGACCACATTTTTCCTGTTTTGTGGCTAAATTTATTAAATGAACATCAGGGAAAAGCGATGCAGGGGGGTGTCAAAAAGTAAGACAGTGCAATGATCACATCATCATTTAGTTGCTAATTAGTAACTACTTTGACTGTAGTGGAGAAAAATAAATGGTCAAGATCTGACTGGGTGTCTAGATTTGAAGACTGGGTGAAAAGAATTAAAAAGTAAGACTGCTCATAAGTTTGCCCTATACCAATTCTTTAAAGTGAAACCAAACCCTCCAATACTCACCTGTCCCCATTTCCTCAAATGGCACTGCCATGTTCTTCTTTCTTCACTTTCTGTAGACCAGTGGTCCCCAAACTTTTGGAGCTCACAGACCACCTATTTCTTGGATTCTGGACCACACACGCGTGGGGAGCTGCTTGTCGCTCAAAGAGGAAGAAACGTCCCCCAGAGTGACGTCATGATGCCAATCTTCCATGGCATGTCCACCGCCCTGAGCTTGCGATCCATACGGGGGACATGGTCCACGGCTCTAGAAGGGGCAACCCCCAAGCGAGGTCTGTGGACCACAGGTTGGGGACCGTCGGTCTTTGTGCTCTAGCGGCACAGCTGTCAGACGGCTGCGGCCCACTAACCTGCTGTAGACGATGTTCAATTCTCAGGTTTTTTCCAGATCCCATCAGGAAGGCACGAGGATATATTACAGAAGGGACATCTCCTGTCTCTTTCTGCAATAATGACCAGACTGATCATGGATTCTTAAAAGTGGAACTTTAGTTTAGCTTTAAAGCAGGTGTAAACTCACCTAACCATGAAGTTTGCTCAAGTACCATGCCACATAAATGATTCTCATTTGTGTATTACCATTTGATATCTTTGAATTCTTTTGATGATGTTTTTATCATCTGTTGCTATGCAAGACTGCTAATTTATTTCTAAAAAATGACCTTCATAGCAGAATTGACAATTATTATTTTAATGATAACTACAGATTGAAAAAAGAACAAATTATCATTCAATTACATTTACCTGCTAATGATTTTATGAGGTGTAATAGGGTTTACGCATAATTTAATTTGAACTGATTATTATGTCAAGTTCATGTATGCTTGCTGAAGATACTGCTTGAATATTTGGTATAGAAAAACTACTTGCCAGTAGTTTTTACTCTGCTTTAGGACTCTAAAGTCCAGGGCCTTTTCCATTTTGTGTTTGGGAGAGTGGTAACGAGGATCCAGTTGGCTTTGGTTTGAAAATCTGCTATTGCTTTTTTTTCTTTCAACCAGGTCATGGACATGCACAGCGAGTTTTGCACAAAAATATATGTGCAATGTGAATTTTCACTGTATCGGCTGCCCAATGTTTCTTTTACAAAAATAACAGGGCTGCGTCAGAATGGAAAGAATGAGCCAATACAAAATCCACAAGTGCATTATTAAAGGGGATTGTCTTGAATTATCATCAAGCATATGTATACTTTGTATACAGTATTCACATATGTTAGTGGTCTACTCCCATTTTGGAATACTTTGGTTGTGGTGGTTGGTGTAGTTGAACCAACTGATTAATAAAGTAATTTAGCAGATTTCAAATAAGTTTATGTGCATCATTTATTGGTTCTTTACTATACATACAGTCATGGTCAAAAATATTGGCCCCCCTGCATTTATGGCCCTGATTTAATAAAGCTCTCCAAGGCTGGAGAGGATACACTTTCATCAGTGAAGCTGGGTGATACAGAAAACCTGGAATGGATTTCCTAAAAGTCATTAGCTATTTGTTAGCAAACGTTTTCAATTTTGGACCAGATCCATTCCAGGTTTGCTGAATCACCCAGCTTCACTGATGAAAGTGTATTATCTTTAGCCTTAGGGAACTTTATTAAATCAGGGCCTGTGTCAGAAAATGCACCACTTCTTCCAGGAAAATTGTTGCAATTACAAATGCTTTGGTATTGTCACGTTCATTTCCATCCTTGGCACTGGAAGAACACAAGCAGAGAAATCGGACACATTCCAAACAAAATGTCAAAAATGGCCTGGACAAAATAATTGGCACCCTCAACTTAATACTTGGTAGCACACTCTTTAGAAGTATTAACTGATGTTAATAATTTTCTGTAACAATCAATGAGTCTTTTACATCTCTTTACTGGAATTTGGGACTCCTCTTCCTTTGCCAGCGGCTCAAGGTCTCTCAGATTGAAAGGGTTCCTCCTCCCAACTGCTGTTTTAGATCTCTCCACCAGAGCTCTACGAGATTTAGATCTGGACTCATTGCTGGCCACTTCAGAACTCTCCAGCACTTTGTCTTAAACCTTTCCTGGGTGCTTTATGAAGTATGCTTTGGGTCATGGTCCTGCCGTAAGACCCATGACCTCTGGCTGAGACCCAGCTTTTTGACATTGGGCCCTACATTGTGCCCCAGAATTCTTTGACTCAGACTTCTTCTTTGTCTTGTAGTCTTTAGATTTTATAATATCATGCAAACAATCAAGACTACCAGTGCCTGAAGCAGCAAAGCAACCCCAAAACATCAGTGAACCTCCACCATGTTTGACTGTAGGGACCATGTTCTTTTCTTTGAACTTTTTCTTTTGTTTTCAGTAAACAGGCGAATGATGTGCCTTACCGAAAAGCTGTATTTGTGT
Source organism: Pyxicephalus adspersus (assembly GCF_032062135.1). NCBI lineage: Eukaryota > Metazoa > Chordata > Amphibia > Anura > Pyxicephalidae > Pyxicephalus > Pyxicephalus adspersus. The sequence goes on along the minus strand of NC_092864.1, from coordinate 19,971,760 downwards.
CTCATCTGTCCATAGGACATTTTCTCAGAATGATTGTGGCTTCCACAGGTGAGTTTTAGCAAACTCCAATCTGGCATGTTTATGTTTCTGGGTCAGCAGTGGGGTCTTCCTGGGTCTCCTGTCATAGAGTCTCTTTTCATTCTGATTGTTGTACCTTATATCTGCAGGTCAGCTTAAATTTGTTTGGAAGTTTCTTTTATCACCATTCAAACATAAATCTTCATTGTAACATATCATCAATCTTTCTGTTTTGTCCTCGTCCAGAGAGATTAGCTACATCGTGATGGGCTGCAAATTTCTTTACAATGTTGCACACAGTGGACACAGTAATATTACAATTTCTGGAGATGAACTTGTATCCTTGGGATTGTCTATGCTTTTCTATAATTTTAGTTCTCAAATCCCCAGACAATTCCTTGTTCTTCTTTCTTCATGCTCAGTGTGTTACACACAGACCTTCAAATCTGAGAAACCTGGAGCAGCTGGCAAAGGAAGAGTAGGCCAAAATTCCAGTAGAGAGATGTAAAAAGACTCATTGATTGATACAGAAACCCATTGCCATCAGTTATTTCTTCCATAGGGTGTGCTACCAAGGATTAAACTGAGGGATGCCAATTATTTTGTCCAGGCCATTTTTGACGTTTTGGGGCTGGTTTATTAAAGCTCCCCAAAAGAGGGTACACTTTCATTAGTGAATCTGGGTGATACAGAAAACCTGGAATGGATTTCCTAAAAGTAATTTTGATATTTGTTAGCAAATGTTTTCAATTCCAGGTTTGCTGGGGCATCTAGAGTGTATCCTCTCAAGCCTTGGAGAGCTTTATTAAATCATGCCCTTTTTGAGGAATGTCTCAGGTTTATTTATTTCAGTTTTTTTATGTTCATCCAGTGCCAACAAAAGAAATAAACATGACATACCAAAGCATTTGTAATTGCAACAATTTTCTAGGAGAAATGGTACATTTTCTGACATGCAAAGGTTTCAAAATTTTGGCCATGACTGTATATGACCTAAAGATTTACAGGTTTTGGACAAAGCTTTTTTTCATTGTGGATTTATGTTAAAAATAGTTTTTAAAACTGCTTGTGTCATTATTGCCTAAATCCCCAGTTTTCAGACCCCCACATACAGATTATTACCTGGAAGAAGCATTCCTCCTATGTTCCCCTAAGCACAAGGCAACATATGGGCCATTGCAGTCTTTGTCTAGAAAAGTGAGCTATAGAATGGAGCTTGATGATAAACGGTTCATTTTGTGCAATTGAGACATTGTACGTTAGCAGGTGTCATGATAAGATGGTAAAAAATAAACTTTCTAGATAATGAAAGCATCTTATACGTTAAATGGCTTAACTCCTGCGGGACCGATCTTGTGTCATTACAAATGCGTAAGATGAGGAAAGTGTGTGACTTTTTACAATATGTAATGTATTGGTAAAAAATTGATGAAAACGAGCTGTGCGATGGAACATATTTACTGAAGGAATTTAGTCTGTTCACTAAAATAGAAATAGTAAGTTATCAACTTGCAGGGGATAATTCGCTTAATTAAGTGAACGTAATGAAAATTACATTTGTAATAAATACCTAATCACCTGCAGAAAAATTCGAAAAAATAGGATTTTTCCTTGCACGTGATTGGATGATTGAATTCAGTAGATCTTCATCTCATGTATATGGCCTTGCAAGGGGACAATTCATCTTTCTATGGGAACAGCCTTTTGTTTTCGATAATACAGGCAGTCCCTAGGTTACAAGATAGGGACTGTAGGTTTGTTCTAACGTTGAATTTGTATGTAAGTCAGAACAGGTACATTATTTTTTTTTTTTTAATAAATGCAATTAGGACAGATGTTTGTCTCAACATATTATTAGGCAGCATGGCGTCAGTTACTTTATAAAATCCTTACTCTGAGCTAATCACAAACAAAGCAAAAAAAAAATCTTTATGGAGCCTAGACATTTATTAACTTTTGGAGCAAGCTGTGCTTTTATATGCAAAAAGAAAAAACACAACTGCAGAGTTTGCCTTGGCCATTAAAGAGTTACATGAGGCTGCAGAAAGAGTTGCCCCCCTAAGATCACCCACAACCTCAGCTGTGTTTAGCAAAATATTTCTTCTGCAAGTCATGCAAACTGCCCCTCACCCATTCAAGCCTCGTTACCGACAAGGGCGAGCAGGGAAGCCCTGTTTAGTATCTAGGAGGCGTCCCCTAAGTCGGATGTCCTTAACCCAGGGACTACCTGTAAATAACCCAATTTCTATTAGGCAGTATTAGTATACCTGATAATAGGGACTTGCCTGTTAATAAGATTATTGTAAAATTTCAGTTAAATTACAGTGTAAAAGTTTGATAGTTGTTGGCATAGTCTGGGTCAGGTAAATTTTTTACAAGGATATTTTCAGGCAGCTCTACAGTAACCATACAAGGGTTTAAAGAAAAGAGAGCCAGATAAAACAGTCCTTGTTCAGATCAACTTTATTTGCCAACACAGCCAGTTAAAAACAGCATACAGCATATGTATGAATATTTTATGCATATTTTTATGCCTATTTATTCACAAAAATTACCATACATTTATGTACATAGATTATGTATTGCTAAACCTATTTTCCAGCATCTTGGGGGATTCACAATTCTCTGCATGTACTCTATTAACCTTGATGAAGGGGCCCTTGAACCCTCAAAATGCATTAGCTGTTGTTTACTGTATGTGCTAAATATAAAATCAGTCTGGACAGGAACTATTTATCTGGCGCTCGCTTCTATATTCCATTGAGGATGTACTTGAAAGGCAGGAGAGTAATGCAGCTGCTAAGAAGTCATGGATTGTAAGGCCTCAGGGCAAATGCCAGTGGTTTACCAGACACAATATCCCGATCTATCTCTGTAGGTTAGTGGCCCTGTCCCAGAACATAGTTTTTCCTGGGAAAGACATAAAGAATTGCCTCTGGGTGTACAAGAATTGGCAAATAACTGGATAGCTCAAGAGGCAGACAGGTCCATAGTGACAACAAGGGCTATAGAAGTGGTTCGAAAACATTACACTACAGCAGGTCAGAGAACAGAGCTGAGGTCATACATGGAAAAGGTTTAATTCTGGTGTGGTATCCAAATTGTAGAGAAAGCTCATTAAAGTCTGCAAATAGTCAGAGGATCAGGCGAAGCAAAGGATGGGCAACAAATATCAGAAAATACCTTACTTGCTGTCAAAGTCAAAATACAGGCAAAATGAGGAAATACTGTAATGTGATTGACAGTCTGGGTGGATATGAGTTAGTGTTATATCAAGCTTCAGACGAGGTTGCTTGACATCTATATCTCCCAGTTCCAGTACTAAGACAGCAGGCAGAAGCCTAAAGACAGCTTTCCTGCTGGAGGACCACATGCATGAGCAATACCACAAAACCAGCGGCATGCAGATTCCCTTTGTTGGCACGTGTCTTGCCAAGGCCATTGGGCAACGCTTCCTACATAGAGCACAGAGGGCACATGAACACACTCTGCATCAGAATCAGTGACTGCTGGAGACCCATGTCTGTTGCCGAATGTCACCATGAAGCCATACAGAAGGGTAAATACTGACATGTCTATTTTCTACATTTGGCTGAGGTTCATGGTCTGGACTGGTGTTTCTTCAGGGAACCCCTACTATAATTACTATATCCACAGCTCACAGTATTGGTTGGATGCTCAGTAGGAAGAATTACCTCCACATTCCTGGCCAGTGGGAGGGCTGCCACCGTCACAGATAGTCAAAAAGATTATTGGTATATATTAAACTGACCTGGGAGTCACAAACTGCTCATTGCTCAAAAGGCCTCTAGCAACCACTGAAGGGACCCTGAAAAGGAAACACTGGTCCAAATGATCTAAGCAAGGCAACATGCATACAGAGCCCAACTGACACGTCAAGAAAATTCCACAATCAAACGGGGTCGGGAAGAGTAATTACAGAACAAGGATACAGAGTGATTGTGTGACTACAGAAAATAGACCATCCCACTTAACTCACAAGTAGGAAATGGCTGCATGAAGTAAGTTAGTGGAATCCACATATAAAAATCTTTGCATGTTAATACCTAGCCAGGAGGTAATTGTGTTTCTTTTAGATAAAGAAGAATTACTCTGTAACACTGCTCCCAAAGGTGTTTAACATTTTTGATATTTTTATAACCTTCACCAGAACTGTATACCAGACATGTTTCTATAGCTGCTTAGTTTTTATTATGTTGATTATTTAGATTTAGTTTCTAACAAACTCTAGGGACTTGCAGAGACAGGTGTATTTACTCTGAGATCATGTGAAACTTTAATTGCTCGCAGGTGGACACCATTCAACTAATGATATGACTTTATAAAGAAAATGATTGCACCAGAGCTTATTTAGGGTTTCATAGCAAAGGGGTGAATACTTGTGCAATCAAGACTTTTCAGGTTTAAATTTTGTTTTAAAAAAATGGGAAAATGTGTTGTTTTTTCAGCTTTGACATTATAAAGTATTTAGTGTAGATCAGTAAGGTAAAATCCTAGTGATACCCATTTTTATTTTAACTTGTAACTTAGCATGTAATTGAGACATAACTGGTGTTGAGAAGTTTGCATGTGAGCCATAGATATATGTTCGGTGCTGACATTCATTTGTCATCAAATGTTTTCTACAAACCATATCTTAATTTATATTCGAGATTCGCTGATGCAAGAAAAGAAAACAAAATGCCCAATCCTCCCTAGTGGAGAACTAACGTGGGCCCTCTTGCCCTTCATGCCATGCCCATATCTTGGCCCTACACCCTGCTCACTCCAACAACTATCTCCACCTAATGCTCCCCCCTCATCCCACCCATCTACAAACACTGTCCTCAACATCCCTCCGACTCACCACACACACTGACCAACACAGAAGCGCAACCACAAGTAGGAAATCAGGAATTCCAATTCATTCTGCTTGTGCAGATGTCCAACTTGTGGCTGTGATTGAGTGTCATAAAGCCCCAGCAATATATGGGAACTGTGTTCCTGTGCTCAGCTGCATTACTTAAGCTGCGTACACACTTCCAATTTTTATCGTTGGAAATGAAAGACGAACGATTCACACCTCCCATCATGTTCTTGGAAATCAAACATCTGATTGATACATTACATGACATTATGGTGATTTGATTAGGTGACACTCATTTAAACTGAGGAAACCCATTAGATAAATTGTAAAACATCATAAAACAAGTCAGGTTCATTGGGAATAATTACAGCTAGCTATACGTTTGAATTGTATTGCATTATAAGAATGTGTGTTATTATGATAGCAGTTTAATTATTTATTGCAAGAGTTCTTTAACACTAGCCTGACCTTGAGCTTCAAAGAATTGCTCCAGTTGGTATAAAGTCTGGTGCATTTGCATGACTTAAGGACGTGTTGATCTAAGTGACAGCAATTGAGCATGTCCATTATTTGGAGTGTACAGCAACTTATGTTGTCTGGATGGCTAATGTGTGTCATTGAAAGGTTTAGGAGAGATTTGATGTCACACAAAATAATACATACCAATAACAAAATGGAGACAATTTTAGTAATAATATGAGTTTGACTTTTTCAATAGTACAGGTTCAGGGAATGTGACAAAAACTCATAGCAGCCCACGACATTGTCCACCACACCAGTGTTTCTGGAAATTGCCACACGTCAGAATCCCAGTACAGGCCTCAAGCTTGAAAGAAGGATCTTACGAGTGCTATGTGCCGGCAGTGCGGCCTCCTGAAGTAATAATATTGACTTCTCACTCTGATAACTCAGATCCTTGTCCTCATCGGATGTTTTGATTGGACTAATCATTTAGGACCTAATTTGCCTATTGAAGTGGAAATGCATCTCCTGGAGCACATGGAAATGAGTGTTATGAGACCAGCAGCAGCTTGTTGATTAGGAATTGTTTATACTTTATGTTCCAAGAATAGACGGCACAATATAAAACATTCTCAAGGCAGAGTAAAATGTTTTAAATGAATGGAAAGATTGAGTCAAACTTAAAGTTACACTGCAGTCAAACAGGAAAATTTGAAATAAAAAATGACCCAGTTTATCTACTGAGTGACTCTAATTGCCATTCTAGTATTTAAAGCAGAACTAAACCCAAAATAAATAAATAAAAAAAAAACACTTACCTTCAATCGCAGATCAGTCTATCCGCCTGATTACTTTCATCCATCGGGTCCCACATCGTCCTGGTAACCGGAGGAATCACTGGGCGCTGACATCTTCTTCTTTTAGGTTCCTCTTCCTGCGTCACCCATCTCATCTCACAGTGCGCAGGTGCGAGATTGGGTGATGTAGATTGGGAAAAAAAAAAATTCCATTGATGAAAGGACTCCTTCGGTGCATGCGCAGAAGGAGCAGCCAAAAGCCTCCCAGGATGCGTGACGTAGGTACCCTGGGAGGCTTTGCGTTCCCATTCTTTGTACTTTTTCTCCCTTTCTACTGGTAAATACCCCTCAGCTTTTAAACATGCCCCCATATTCAGAACATTTCCAGGTCCTGTCACTTTCACCTACGCAACATCTCCAA
>NC_092864.1:19962133-19963215 GCF_032062135.1 Pyxicephalus adspersus | reverse complement strand
GCTCTCCCCCTCCCCTCTCCATAGAGCATGAACGGTGCTGTATGTACAGCATCGTTCATGCATTGTGCAGTCTTTTCTCGTTGGAAAGGATCGTGAAAGATCCTTTCCAACGAGAAAAATTGCAGGTGTGTATGCAGCTTTACTCTGTTTATCCATGACTTAAAGACATCTTCTAATGTACATAAAAATACACTGATAATTATGAGCAGCTTACTTAGGGCTGTAGAAGTGGTTTGGGTTGACCATGGATGGTAAAAGCCCAGAAATGTCCGAGCTGCTGCAGATGCCTTGGAAGACCCAGCTTGCGTGTCTGGAAGATACAACTGCTGCTTGCTGTCTTTATCTTTGCAGGGGAGGATAGGATAATAAAAAGAAAAGAAAGTCACCCCAGTGAGGATACTAGAAAAAAGGTCACTATCCTACAATACCAAATTTACAAAAAACTGAGTACCCCTTTAGGGAGATTTAAGACCTGAGACCTTTAAAAAAATCATATAATAGGCTAGCGGAAAATATCAATCTCTTCTTTAGTATACCAAAAAAAGAAAGATAATAAAACATATTTTGTTTCATAAATGAGTATCCATGTATAGAGCGGTAAGCTGCCGGTTTGTATGCACTGCCAGCCTCTGAGTTTCTACCTCTCTATCCTGCTTTCTCAGCGCCCAAGTGAAATAGAATTAATAATGTATACCCCGGGGATATAGCTCGGCTGTCACGGTGCTGGTCAGGGCTAAGGAAATTAAACTTTAAAAAGACAATCACACAATAACGAAGAATCTGCAAACCAGATGTAGAGATTCCCAATCTTCCCACATTTGCCTTCCACAAGCACCTTTTTACATTACATTTGCCATTTCATTTTTCACTTGACTTATTAAAGTGGAGCTGAATTGAGCTCTGACAGATGGAGAAGTAGATTCATGGGCCAAGAAAGTGAATTATGGATTTCAATGAACAAAACTACAAAAAAAACTTAGTACGTTTACAAGTATATGTATTCTGTACATGGTTTAAAGAGTAAGTTTATTTTTTAGACAAATGTACACATAGCTATTCTGCTTAGCCCTTGTAAAATGTTC
>NC_092864.1:19959527-19960844 GCF_032062135.1 Pyxicephalus adspersus | reverse complement strand
GAGTATTAGGATAGGATTATTAGGAGGCTGCTGACACATGCAGGAGGATTGCGGGATTATATGGACATTTCACAGGACTTTGTATACATTGTGTACATTGCATTTTCATTAGTTTATTACTTTTCATCTTTGGCGTTAAAACCAATTTTCGTTCCTTTGGTTTTTTTTTGTGGGTGCAGTTGCATATCAATGTGGAGATTCACATATCTGAAAGGCTCAAGGTACTGGTACTTTTTCAGATCATGTTCACTCGTATTGTGCGAGTCGGAATGTGTGCTTATTTTTTTTATTATGTTATTAAGCAATTAATCTTCCAGGTTCAGTTATTCTGTATTTGAGTAAGGAGATAACTAGAAAGCAATAATTCTAACCCAGGAAGTAGCAGAGTGCTCTTTCTGACCAGCAAGGTGCATGTTTGAAAAGAATAGTTAGCCTAAATCACAAAATTACACATTCTTTTTTCAAACCATTTTTCTGAAATTTCACTTAATTTAATAGATCCTAAGTACTATTTATTATAACATATGCTAGTCTTTGTGTGCCCATTCTGTCTGTTTTATGTAAATATTGTGCTTAAGAGAATAAGGTTTAAGACATAAGCACAGCAATAAGTAGTATGGGAACACCTTGCTTCACCAAGACCTTGCCGGATATTCACAATAGTCTACCTCCATTTCCACCGGTTGCCTTACCAATAACCCCATTATATTCCTTCACAACTGTACCCTCAACTGTGTCATGTCTACCCCCTTGCTCTTAGGAACCTTTCCTTCTCCACCCTGTCATGGTGGTGGGCTACAACTCTAGAATCTTACCAACACTTTCCTCCTCCCATCAACCCACCTGTATGGCACTGTTATCATCATCTGCATGGCATTTTCCCTCACATCAATTATCCTGACAGATTATAAACCTGTTGAAGTTACCCCACCAACATCACATCATCAATTTCCCTTATTTACTCACTGGTATTTTACTAACACCTTCACTCTGATGGTGCTTCCCTACCAGAGTCTCTACAGCTTCTTGCAACTAACTGCACCTACCCACTATATCCAATATTCATCTAATCATTCAAGACTTATCAGACATAAAGCAGAGGCACTCTGCACAACACACGGTTTTAGTAGAAATGTCTCCAAAGTTAGGAGAGCTTCGGTTATTAACAATGTTGACTTTCTGGCTTGGTGCCAATGGTTTACAAGAAAGATTAATTTGGTACTAAGGACCAAAAAACCAGAACATGGGACTTTTAAGGCACAAGAATTAGAATTAAAATTTCATCCATATTTTATTAACCAATTTACAATTAACATA
>NC_092864.1:19870718-19957872 GCF_032062135.1 Pyxicephalus adspersus | reverse complement strand
GGCGGCAACTAGGACTGCACATGGGCAGGTGAGTGTACCTAAATTTGAGATCAGACAGGTAAGTAGGAGGTACAATTTTATTGTATTGCATTGTATGAACATTGCCTGTGCTTTCTTTAATAATAAACCCGCCTGCTCAATTTTTTTTCTTAATCAAGTATAGCTCTTCTTTATCAAGTATAGTTTTTCTTTAAAGCAATAGGATTAGTGTGGCAACCAGGTATGATAAGTTTTTAATAAAGCCATAGAAATTATAGAGCCCATGTACACAAAATAATGTATGTTGTATATTCTCAGGTTTTTTTTGACTGTGTGTGTATTTAATGAGGGCCAGCCTGCTGACTGGGTTGCTGGTACTCTGACAATCACTTTTTACTCAAGACAGCACAAACCATTTCATACATCCCAGCATTCTGAGATGAAGAAGATGTACACACAGTATATAAGCAAAGGACACATGCCAGGTACATAGACCACAAAGAATGCAAAAATAAGCAAATGATTGGTTAAATTTATATGTGTTTTTTCATTGCTATTTTTTCTTTTTACTGGCTTTCCAAAAAACAAGTATAATAATGTAAGGGTAGGATAAAATTTGTAATGAAATAGAACTCCAGAAGGTCTAAACACTAGACCATTAGGGAGTACAGAACAACAGAAGGATTTGCTTAAAAAAACCTAAAGCGTCCCTTTGGACAGTTGTAAACTATGCCATTCTTCCCTTAGACACTTTGGTATCACCAGATTTTGTAACTTTAGCACAGAAGGCATTGTCATGCTACTTGCATTATGCTTCATTTGACAGTCTTCCATTGTTGATAAAGAGGCCCTAAAGAGGAAGTAAACTCATAACTGCCTAAAACAAAAAAAAAAAAAGATACACTTACCTTCAATCCTGCGCAGAGCAATCGATCGGCCCAAAGGTTTCATCCATCGGGTCCTACAAAGTCTCAGTATCCATCTTCAGGCGGGCACGCTGGGTGCCACCCTCTTCTCCTCTTCTTTTGGGTTCTTCCCCCTACGTCACCCAATGCAGGCGCGAGATTTGTGCATGCGTGTTATCGACAATTTTTTTCCCCTGCTTTTTTAGATGGAAGGGCTCCTTCTGCGCATGCCCGAGCATGCATACCAGGAGCTACCAGGAGCCTCCTGGTTTGCATGACATATGTATCCCAGGAGGCTTTGCGCTCCCATTTAGGCGATGGATAATTAAGGGGGCCGTCCTGCACCCTTTTTTGTATTTTTTTCTTAAAAAAGGGTGTTGCACTTAAATAAAAACAAACAGCATTTTTACCTTACATACAAGAGTTGTCTAGCCTTGTATGTAAAGTGAAATTTCTAAGTTTAGGTACGCTTTAGGTACCCAAAGACTTCTATCAGTAACAAGGGACTTGCCTGTTTACTCAAAACTGTAAAATGAGAAAAACAGAGATTGAATTACATGAGATTGTTCATGATTTTTTTATGTTCTGCTTATTTCATTGCTGTTGGCTCTGTTGGATAGATTTGTCAAATTAGTTATGTATGAAGCTGAATTTTAATAAAATTAATTATAATCATGTTTACATACAGGTCCAATAGATGCCTAAATATTTTGTAATGTTAGCCTAACTAGCCCCCTCTGCAAAACTGCAGACTTAAGCTGCGTACACACTTCCAATTTTTGTGGTTGGAAAGGATCTTTCACGATCCTTTCCAACGACAAGGGAGTGCACGATGCATGAACGGTGCTGTACATACAGCACCGTTCATGCTCTATGGAGAGGGGAGGGGGAGAGCAATGGAGCGGCACCCTGCTGCGCGCTCTCCCCTTCCCTTTCATTAGGATTGGCTGTCGTCCATCGTCCGTGGATCCGGCAGGTCGGTCGTCCGGACTATGGACGACACCGACTGTACACACGGCAGATTTTCGCCCGATGCCGATTATCGGGCGATAAAAATCTGACGTGTGTACGTAGCTTTACAGAGGAAGGGAAAACAATTTTGTTGCATTATACAACTCTGCCAACAGACTGGAGTATACAACAAAGGGATCAAAACAGAAATCTCTAAGGCTGGAGAGAATACATTTTCCTCAGTGGGAAGCTGGGTGATCCAGCAAACCTGGAATGGATCTGTCCAGGATTCAAAACATTTGCTCGCAAATGACTTTAAAAAATCAATTCCAGTTTTGCTTTTAGCTTCACTGATGAAAATGTATCCTCCCCAGCCTTGGTGAACTTTAAAAAATCTGGCCCATTGTATGGCTATACTGTGTGGACTGGATCTAGGTAATGGAAAATAAGTTGTGCCAGTCCTGGAGTGGGTACAAGCAGTTTTATACATTGCTTCTATTAGAATATAACTTTGCACAGTGTACAGACCACTGCAGCTCCAAAAGTCTGCAGACATAGAAAGCAACTGAATAGGAATAGCGTATATGGGTATGAGGAGTCAGAATATTCATTTCACATTATCTATCAATTGAAAAGGTCATCAATACTTAGGTAAACTTTACATCTTTATTGGTTTAAAATTGTAAGCATGTGGTTTATGCAGATATAAATCCAATAACCATTCTCACATATTCTATTGTAATTAGTTGTTCTGATTATAGATCGTAATGGTATGTTTAATGAATGGTATAATATTCTTCCTAGTGGCACTACATTGATGAAATTTCCTGTCTTTGGACTCAATGTTTCAAATAATACATAAAGATATCAGCTATGTATTTTGCTCTTGGCTAATAGGAGTCATACCTGCAACAACTTTCCAATAAAAGAGAAGAGCTCTTGTTATAAACAAAAGCAGCTCATTACTTTAAAGGGTAATTTGTGCTATATACACTGACTGGGTTTTTATGAGGTCCTCCTTCCCTTCCAAAAATGAAAAAAAAAATAGGGGGAATAGTTTATATGCTTACCCTACCCCTACCGCAAGGATAAGGTCATCCTTCGTGTGAGATCACGGGAAACACTTTCGAGATGGATAGTGATGTTACCTTGGCCTGGACACAAGAGCCAAAGATGGGGGAAATATAAGTAAATAAGCACAAGTTTTTTTTTTAATGCATCAGTTTGAAATGGGGGCCATGGTCAATAAGCCTGACCAATCTATTGCATTCTAAGTATGCTTAGTGATTAGTTGTTCAATAAAGCCTATTCCTCTGACAAGCAGGGTGTATATGACTTTTTCTGATGCCTCTTGCTCTCTGCCAGGTTATTCCCCTATGCGTTGTGTGGGGTGACTGTTTGGAGAGTCTAGCTCCAGCAGCAGCTGTGCCTCATACGCTTGAAATATTTACACTGGAGCCAATATTCCCCTTGGACATCACAATACACACTACAGTGTCCTTAGGAATCTGGAACAAAGCGGCGCTGGAGCGGAATAATTGTTATTTTAATGACAGCTAAAGTGCATTTATTCTCAAAAGTCCAAGATCCCACAATTCTCTCTGCATGTTTGCAGTCAGATCTTTAGAGAAGATGCATCCCTCCTGAGCATTAGTTCTTCAAGTCAACCCACCGTATGCAAAATAATTGGTCTGTTTTCAAACAGCTTAGTCGTAAATACAACTCAATCAAAAAGATATTTAATTTTTTTTTATTATAGCTAGCATAAATTTATAAATATTTATTCCAATAGTGCTCAGCACTTTCTACCTTCTATGTATTCCTATTGAACAGGAAGACGCAGTCATGGGCCCATTGTGTGGCAGCAGGGCTTAACATAAAACTATGACACTACCTAGAGGACAGAATGGCCCAGCAATAGTTTTGGAAGGCTGCTGAAAGTTTTTATTTAGCCCTGCCAGCACATCATACCTGCAATAGTTCCAGGGACAGTGGGCAAGTATTGAAGTAGGGACCCCAAATGCACAGCATTCCAGCACCTTGTACACCCCAACATTCTCCTATTGGGCCCCAGGAGAAGGTGGGGGTCCTGGGCAATTGACCTAACTGCAGAAAAATTGCAAATCTGACTGTGCTGTCTGGATCACAAAATTGAACAGGATTATAAAGCCTTTGGTATTTAAAACAAGTCATATGATTGCTGTTTAGGATTTCTACAGTTAGGAAAAAAAAAATCTATATGGATACCCAAGTGAGAAGAGTCTAAATAGTTCATCTTCCTCTTCTTTTTGTACAGTATTTATCTTTATATCTAATTTGAGCTCAAACTTCAATTTTTATTGCATATCCAACTCAATAACAAAGCTAACCATTCAGGTGAATTTATTGTATTGACCTTTTATTGCTCGCTGCGACTATGATCAAAAGACCCAGATCCCAGTATGAAACAAGCTTTTCACTGTCTGCTTCAGCTAGCTTTATTTCTTTTGTACTATTTTTTACTTTAAATCTTTAGATTATGTAATAGATTGCCATGAATGCTTTGTGTGGCCAAATTAAATCCAAAGTTTTATTGTCATTATATTACGGTTTCCTAAATACTGGTTATGCAGCTCTGTTTTCAATCTTTATTTTTATTTACTGTAAATATAAAAACTGTCATTTTATGATTAGTATACTTTAACCCCTTTTCTGCCACTCCCAAGAAATTTGGCAAAAATAGGTGATTGAATGCAACTAGTGTTGTAGGTATCCGATTTCCGATTTAAATTTAAGTTCGCCGCTTTCAATCTCCTGTACAGCAGAACAGACGGGGGGCAGACTGAGAACAGTGTCGGACATTTTCAACAGTGGGTCCCTGTGCAGAACTGACTTGGGGCCCCCATCAAACTGACTTGGAGTCCCTGTGGGTGTCCCTGTTTTCTTAGCAAAATCTGGGGCTCTCGTGTAGTGGCACACTTTGCCAGACTGGGAGCCAGTTAGGTGTGCTACATGTAAATATGTTGAAAGGAACATACTGATAATGGGGTAGAGTAGACAGAATGGTTTACCAATCTGTTACTGCCCATTCACTGCCAAAGTCATCAGACTGGGATGGAGAAGACACCTAGGTCTTTCTTCTACAGTCTATACCTGTAACCAGAAAACATGGTCACATCCTTCTGGCTATGCATTGTGGTAGAGTTCTACAAATTGTAGAATTCGATGAACTGAAATATAAATACTTTGGTAGGTAAAACAGCTACCTTTACTGAAAGTTAGCCTGAAAATATAGCTTTAGCAAAATGTAAGAGAGAAAAGCCTGGGATACTCTAAAGTTGTCAGACAACCACTGTAGAGTAATACCCAGCACTCTAAAGAAATTTTTCCATTTGCAAATGTAGCAGTCCACAAGTAAAGGTGTTTCAGTTTCTCTTAGTTATGGTAAATTCAGCTGGTAGTGGTTCCTTAGCTTTCTTTCATTTCCATCATCCTCCGGACCACATTCCCACAGAATAATGAAGCTTATTTATTGTTTTTCTTCCACTTCCTAGGATCTAGCTCTTCCCTCCCATACATTTATTAGCTGTACAACCCAACCTAATAACCTAATGTCATCTGTAATTGTCTGCCTTATTAAATATTTACAACTCCTAGCAATATCTTTTTCACAACCTCTGAATAAATTAATCAATGGCTGGTAAAATTATTGCAGTTAATTCTTGGGGAAACTTGACAAGCTCTCTCAACAGTTTTGCAGGGTTAAGCCTGGCTGAACCAGAAAATATTGCCAGACAAGAGTGCAAAACTATAAATATTAGAGACGGGGTATCTACAAATGCAACAATTTATACTTTGAAGATCAATACGCTACAATGGGGACTTTAAGGGCTGATTAGGCTTGCTTTGTAAATGCTTACCAAGTCAGATTCAATTTAGGGTGCTTTATAACATAAGACTGAACATTGTTAGCATGTTTATAACATAGGGCTCTTACTTTTAGAAGGAAGTAGTACATTTTCTATGGGAACTAAAGCAGGGTAAAAAATAAACATGATTACTTTGCCCATTCAATACCTTATGATAGCTGCCCATTGCAACAAGGTACCCTCAACCATCCATATTCTTAATGGGACAGGACTTCTGGTTATGGAGGTCTATGTGACCTCTACTATATTATAGCACTCAGACCAGAAGAGCGTATTGGCAGGCATAAACACTGTCACATGAGGTTAGGCAGTAACATCACTCATCCATTTACTCAGGGTGGTCTCCTGCACCAGGAAGGATGTCGATGGGTACCTTGAAAGATGGAGGGGCAGTGGCCTTTCAAGAGGCATTGTCACTTGCCTGACATTGCCTAAATGGGCCAAAGTCAGAGTGCCTTTTTAATGCAGATCTAACATTGTATTTTGTAACTCTGGAATGAAGGTTGTATAGGTAAGTTGGGGAGCTTGCCTTGGCACGTTGTGCCATGCCTACCTTGGAATTGTCATGATTCTCCACATTTTTCCTCTGTTTTTGTACATGTGGATAAATATGTTTTTTAAATGCAAACATAAAACCTTCAAAAATAATTTGTTTCAATGTGTCTGATTTATTAAAGCTCTCCAACGGTGGAGATGATACACTTTCATTGGTGAAGCTGAGTGATCCAGCACACCTGGAATGGATTTCTCAAAAGTCATTTGCTAGCATTTTTTTTCAGTGCTGGACTAAATAATCAAACAGATGACACTTCTGTTTTCTTGGTTTAGCTTTCGGTGGCAGCTCTACACCTCCAGCCAGCAAACTGTGCAATGAATTGGCATCGTAATAACTGCTAACGCATTGTGCAATGTACAAGCAGGTGATACACAAACTATAAATAGGCTAATTAACAGGAAATAGTGTTATGAATCTGGCCAAGTACAATTTCTTTGGCAGAAAAATAAGTTTGATGTAATGTATTCAGTTGTTTTCCTAGAGCTGTGCTTTAAAATGGATCTATACTCAAAAATCTACAATTTACTACTGTATTCAGGTATAGAAGCATCCTGTAAAACATATTATTTCTCCTGACTCTTAGTGGGAAAAAAAGCATGGCAGTTCCTGACATTTGACTGTGCCTAGACACTCCTGTTCTGCAAAGGAATAACTGTATCTGCAGTGCAGAGATCATCTCAGGCACTGCAGCCTCTGATTGCTAGTCCAAATAGATATGGAGAAAGATTTGGCACTGTAAGTATTATGGTGCTTATTGTTCTCCTTACTGAAGTGTAAGTTGCACCCAAGAACATGCAGTGGAAGGATCTCCATTTTTCTTAATTTATTTAGTGTATATTTGATTCCTCCACCTCTCCTGCTGCTTCTTGATTAATAGCCTGGCTGCCAACAGATCACATCATGGCGCCAGGTATGACATGAGGAAGCAAAGCCCTGCACCAAAATACTCCCCCACCACATACACACATTGGTCAAGCAGGGTATGGTAAATCATTAATGGGGAGAGGAGCAGCTACAGATAATCTATGACCAATACAAGTCCTTTGCATTTTTGTGGCCTATTTGTGCACAGCTTTCACAATGTGGTTCCTCTTTAAGTGGCAAGTTCTCACTTTTTAAAGTCTGAATTTTACGTTTTTTCATTATTGTTTCTAAGGAGTCAACTCTTACTCCCTAGCTTCTACAATCAACAAGAAAATAGTTCTAAATGATTCAGAGATTTACAGTGCAATTCTTCCCCTTACACCTACCAAAACATGTATCTGCCAAGCATCTGAGGAACATTTCTCATCTGTGTCCCATGTACGTTTCGACTATTCCAGGCAGAATTCATCAGGGATTGTCCTGTCTCTGAGCTCGCTCTGTAATAGCTGAAGGGAAACAACTGTTCTGTCTCTCTGCCTTCCCTCTCCGGCTGGATAGTCTGAGGTTTGAGATCTCCAGAGAGGATTTCATTGTGAAGAAACATCTGTGCTCTCTTTTTCAACTTATGTTCCATCCCTTCTAGCTCTCTTGTACATATCAAGTATTGTAGAATATTATCTTAAAGTGTATTAAAGTTTTTTGTTTTATTTGTCTGTTTTTGGAATAGAGTCATTCTTTAACACAAGAATGTATAATGTGTCCCAGGTCAGGGATTGTGATAGCTGTCTGGCTCAAGGGAGATTGCTCATGATGATGGGTATGCAGTAAATATGCAGAAAGAAGGTTTTACAGGGACATAATGTCAGATTTAATGGAAAAAAGTACCTTTAGGACTTTAGATTTTGCTGAAACCTGTTGAAAGGAGGCATGGAGCTGACAAATTGATGAAGCCAATATTTGCAGGCACTGAGAATTAAGGATTGGAGAGAAACAAGGACCGAGTTTTTAAAGAAGCATTGTGGTTTAACTATTATCCTTGTTTTTATTTTCAGCCAAGAACAGGATAAACAGTGGTAGATGGTTCTCTGCAGGATTGTCAGTATTCTATAGGGAACATTTAGAAATATAGGTTGTCCTAAATTACTCTTGGAAAATAGCAGTGATGACTATTCGTAAGCACTCATTTGACTCCAGTACAGTGCAAATTACGATTCATCTGAAGGTCTGCTGGAAAGAAAGCTGTACCTGGTGACCTGCAGTACAATGATCTTCTTCTGTTTCAATCATTCTATGATTATATCCTTTCATTGCTTGTTCTTGAAAGCAATGGGTAAGACCTGTTCTCCCACACTGAGATACAGTGCAGAAAAAAGCATGGAAAGTCAATAATAGAAAAAAAGATTAGCTTCGGGCGCCTATAGGTAAAGGTAGTTACTACTCTGTTTTGGTTATGGGTTTCACTGTAGAGGTCTTTGTTGCCTACACATACGGCCATGCTGTCCTTTCCCTGATACAACTTTCTGAAAACTGTGAAGCTTAGCTCCTTTTGGATCAGCATTCCTACCCTCTGCTATACCTATAGGCTATATAACTGCAATTTGCAGTGATTAAGTCCATTAAGAAAATATCATGAAATTGAAGGAAGTGAAGAGCAATGGAAGCATTGTCTTTGAGGCTTAGTCTACACTGACTGTTTCCCCAGCGTTTAACTTGAGGCTTTAAAAGCCCATGTTTAAATTTCACATGCATTCCAATAGGCTAATCTACACCTGGGTCTTATAGATAACGCTCCTTGCAACGTTTTAAACGCAGGGTTAACGCGGGTAAAAACGTCAATTGATTTCAATGGGGGTGTTTTCCAGCTTTTATAAATGCTTGAAAACATAGTTGCAGTAAAAGGTGGCAAACGGAGGCATAGACAAATTCAACTGGTTTAAATGCAAGCTTTAAAAAGTGGAAAGTGAACTCCTCATCACACTTTGATATCAAGAAAAAGTGATGCTAGGTTAGTGAGCCACATCTATGTATCATGTAAATGTATTAAAAGAAAAGAGAGAAAGAAAGAGGTTTGAGGCTCTTGGTAGTTCTTTGAAAATAAATGCGTGTATTCAAAATTTTTAACATTGATAAATCGTAGTGCATGAAGATAAAGTATTTCCCACTGTCCTGTTAGACATTTACAGGAAAGGGATTCAGCATACTATACATGTAGAAAACTATTAAAAAGTGATTAACGTCACACGAAAACCTTTGTGACCGTATCGTATTGGCGCTAATCCGACGTGTTTCACCACGTCAGGCTTCCTTGGGGATAGGTATTTTAGCCTACTAAACGGTCTGTATGTACATGTACCGTAACTAGTAGTAGTAGTAGTAGTGATCAGAATGGTTAAGGTGAATAAAATGGTGTTCAAGAGTATGATTCACAGCTGTGCGAGTAATTGCGAGTAAAGATTAATATAGAAGTATATATGCCTGATCTGGCTGGGTCTATAAGAAGGTATACTGTGGGCTTCTCCGGCTGTCACACAGTTAGCTGACAGACACTCTGCTGTGCTGCTCTCTGCATTGGGTCCTGCTTTACTCCATTTCAAGATTTTGGGAAGGCATCATTCCTCCCCCCCAACTTACCTTACAAACTTCAGATGGATGAATATACCTTCTTATAGACCCAGCCAGATCAGGGATATATACTTCTATATTATCTTAATGTTAATCACTTTTTAATAGTTGTCTACATGTACAGTATCTTGAACCCCTGTCCTGTAAATGTCTAACAGGACAGTGGAAAATACTGTATTCTCATGTACTACGATTTGTTATCAATGTTAAAAAGTTTTGAATACACGCGTTTATTTTCAAATAACTACCCAGAGCCTCAAACCTCTTTCTTTCCCTCTATTCTTCAAATGCAAGCTTTAAAATGCCAGAAATTTCAAACATGGGCTTTTAAAGCCTTGGGTTAAACGCTGGGGGTCCATGTAGACGCTGCCTAAGGGTTCTGGTTGGCTCTGGACAGTTTTCAGAGAGCTGTATCTGGGAAAGGAGAGCATTGAGGTATGTGTAGTTAACACATTGAACAGCCATCCTCTAGTCTTTTCTATTTTTCCTAACTTCTTGGCTCACCATGCCACTTCTTCTGTACCTAACAGTTGGACTTGATTGGTTTCAGGTGTACAGACTTCACAGAGAAGTATCTTTGCTTCTGTTAGATGTGCAAACAATCCCTGAATTCAGCAGTACTAATACAACGTTGGTATAATTTCATGCATTTGCACCAGTTGCTAGGTACCCCTCAGCAAACTATCAGAGTATTGTTTTCTAATTTTCAAAGCTTCACATGCATTAAAATGCAAACCCTTTTTCCCAGACCCCCCATCATAACGACTCATTGATTACAACTAGAATATACCGAGATCCAGGCTCCAATCGAGCTGGATGAAGGCTCCCCTGACACCTATCAAACTGTCTATAATGACTTAATAGAATTAATATAAGGATATGTTAATTTATTTTTCATTAAAATTCCAATCATTTGCTTGATGTTTACTGCATTATCAACACTTCCATCCTGTTACTCGCTCGCTAGCCTTTAAAAATATATTTACTTTGAAAATCAATGTTTATAAAGCAATTACTGTATAGCATTTAATGCTGCAATGAAATGGTGCATTTTGGAGATTGCTTGGATGTCATTAGTTTTACTTTTCTATACTTAATTAAATACTTATTCAGCATAAAACAAAATATGTTTTAAGTTAAATTATATCAATGCCCATAAAACACATAAAATGACTTATGTACTTTGGATCTACAATTTAGCAAGGCCACATCATTTATAGTTTCTGAGGAACACCCAACTTCCTGTCTTCTTTATAGGGTTTTTGTTTCAATTTGTCAAATATTCTGGGAAAAAAATCAGGATACATTTATTTTCCATAAAGAATAGACCAAGTTATTGGCAATAATAAAAAGTGTCATGTGCAGCAAAAAAACAATATGATTTATCAAAGCAGTCATAAATTTATAAGATTTTATTGTGTCGACAATTATTTATCATCTTCTGCTTCGGTAGATTGTACATTGTAATACAATTAGACAGAGCTGTGGCCATTGTACCACTGGGCATAGTAGTCTCATGGTGCTGCTATAACCTGCCTGTGTAAATAAGTCTATGTGATTGTATATGGGATGTAGTTGATTTCTGACTTACACACGTTGACTTTTCACTAGGGGTAGTTGAATTGTTAGTATTTCTGATAGGAGTTGATTTTGATATCAGAGCTATTCCACCTTCAGATTGGCATTTGAGCACTCTGAGTTCCGATATGACATTACTGTACTTGTCATTGAAAGGATTAGTAGGCTGCCAGATGATGACAGCTGTCATTATCTGGTGGCCATATTGGCTGAGCCATACTATGCCTGTCACTGGTCGGTAGAGTATGGTTTATTAACAAATACCAGTTTTATCTTGGAATTTCTTAATCCACTCAAGATTTGACTTGGGTTACAATTTTGCTCTTCTTACCACGTCTACATTTTATTTAAGAAGAACTAAACCCAAAAACGGCAACAAAAACAAATTACACTTACCTTTTATCCCGCAGGGCAATCAGATTGCTCCGCGGGTGTCTTGCATCGGGTCCCGCATTGTCCGGTGATCCAGGTACAGCCATCTTCTATTCTTCTTCCTGTTTCTTTTCCTATGTCACCTGACCCTCACGTGGATGAAAAAAAAAAATTGCCGATCTCACTGTGCATGCGTGAGATTGGCAAATTTTGAATTTTGCGCAAAAAAACTCCTTCTGCGCATGCCCGAGATGCCCGAGCATGCGTAGAGGGAGCACCCACGAGCCTCCCGGGATGCCTGGGGTAGGTATCCCGAGAGGCTTTGCGCTCCCATTCGTTCTCGACTGCCTAGGCGATTGAGAATTTAGGAAGTGATGCTTCACACAGAATCTTTACTCTACATAAAAGTATTGTCTACTCCTTTTTGTAAAGTGAAAATTGTGAGTTTAGATACGCTTTAAATACATGCCTACACAATTACATTAAAATAAAGTCAGTATTTACCTCCAGTCCAGTGATTTTGCCTAGGCTGATGTTGCCATCGCTCTAGGAGAGCAATTCAGCAGTCTCTTCCCTTCTAGTAATCAGAATACCCATTGACACTTTGTAACAAATCACAAGGTAAGAGGTTGCAATGTTTCCAAACCAGAGTTGTGTGGGATAAGGTTTATCCAGAGGTTGCTGGAGGTTTCTTGAGCAATGAGTAATCTGTGCCTCTCAGATCAGTTCAGATGAACCCCAATGATCTTTAGGGGTGACTTTCTTTCCTCTGGTGAGCAATGTAAGAGGTATTCTTCCTACTGACCACCACAAGTGTACTGTGAGCTGTGGACATAGTAGGGGTTCTCTGAAGACCGGAAAGTTATTTTAAGAGGTTTCATGTTAAAAAGGTTAAGAGAAAAACTGGGCTTAACTGAAAATGACATGTATGAGCCAGCATCTATCTGTACAGAAAATATATGAAATGCCTGGACAAAGATGGCTTTGTCCTTCAGGAGCAAAAAGCAGGTGAAGACATTGTTAGATGAAGTACAGTGATCTTGATGGGAGGAAATAAATACCTGTATATTGTATACTTACACATTATTTGGCATGCGCTAATAAGAAAAAAAAAAAAAAAAGGTGGATCCTGAATTATATAAATATAATGTACTAATATAGTATGGGGAATATGATATTATATGGTATTTGACAGCTTTTTATTTTCATATAGCGCTTTTAAGCTTTTAGGAAACAACCAGAAGAATCAATTACCTACAGACAGCTCTGCAGTTTTCTTGTTCACATTAGAGTTGACATGACAATAAGGTAAAATAAGATTTGTTTACTTACTATAAATAGGTAATTAGGGTAGGGGGATACAGAGTGTAAATAGATCTTTGATTTTGGTGGAAGGTAATGCTTTAATGTAAAGTTACTCTAGCTCAGCCTATCAGACTGGGTATTTTTGGGCATCTTTGGGCAATTTAGATTTTAATTTAATGAATACCAGGCTTTGTTCAGTTTGATAAAGCTTACACTATAATGACAAAATGTATGTGTTTATTTAATTACCAAAGAGCTATAATCTTTTAAGGAAATATGTAGGTGTGACCACCATGGGAGGAGTTTAATCGGGGGGGGGGGGGGTTTCAATGAACAATGAGAAGTATACAGTATATCAGATATGTAAAATGTTGAAAATACGATTTCAGTACAGACACTTAGTGTTGTCCAACTGTTGAATTTCCATTATATTTAACTTACCTAATCTCACTTATTGACAAAAGAATTTGTCCTTATTAAAGTTTAAAGGAAAACTCCAATCACAGCAAGACCAGTTGCTCGCTACAAATTTTATTACCTTTTAATTACAGGGCTTTTTTAAAGACTTTTTTCAGTGTCATAACTTAGGTTCTAAGTAGGAGCAGCTGGGAGAACATTGTGGGACTTTTGCAATGGAGATCGATGACCACTGGCCAAAAATTAAGAACTCTTTCTAAGAATGTAAAACTGAATGTAATGCTATTGGTCAGAGCTCTTGTATTATCAGCCTTATATTGGGTATTTTAAGTTAATACAGCTCAATGTAATGATTTTTTGGGCATTTCTAAGACAAAAATCAGTTTGTGCATATATCTCATCTTCATTGTTTGCCTGCAGAAAAAAAGTATTAACATTTATAGAATTATAGAACTCCTGATATAACAATATTTGTATCATATAACAAAAGCTGGATGTCCTTCCACCTCAGCACTGGTGGATCAAATATGAGCCTAATAGCCCTCTCAGGGACTTCATTGTAGCACATTCTGTCATCACCATCAATGGCAGTGGTATTATTATAAATGTTATTATTATTAAACCAATCCTGTAATCATTTTTTTTCTCTGTGTGGACCTTATTTTACCAGGCTTTACAAAAGATTATGCATGATGCCGAAAAAAGATAATTGTTTTTAACTTCTTCACAAAGTCTGGTATTGTCAGGGGGGACATCCATTGTACTTATATTACACAATATAACCCAAATAATGTACACTGTTCAAAATTATACTGCATTTTTATTTCATCAGATAAAAACCTGAAAAAATAAAATACTATATATACCCCAAACCTGTCCCTGTGACTATTATCTTGCTGAAGTTTGAAAAAAGAGGAAGCGCATTAATACTGATTTGAGAGACACCTGGAGAAAGGGTGAGACATACGCTAATGGCACTAGACTGAAATCCAGGCCAATCAATTCACGATACCTAATCTGACCTGGAAATATGGGCTACAAATAAAATGTTTTTCCTTCATTCCAAGCATAAATATTATTTAGGGGGAAGATACACTACCTTGATGAGGGTATAGGAGACTTTTGGCATAAAAGGAAGAATTATAACTATATTTTTGGCCTGCAACGACAGCTGCTAACAAACTAATTCAAACCTCATGCCACATCCCCATTGGATAGCAAATAAATGGTGAGGAAAATATTTTTTTATGGGGGACTTTAAGGCATATAATCAGCCAAATCTCACAGATATCAAAATGTACATATTAAAATGTAAACTTATTCAAGAATTACAATGAAAAACTTTTCATAAACGCATTACATTGGTCTTGGTGACTCCATCATAGTTAATACAAATACATAGGCATTGAACGTTTGACGTGTTTCACAGAACAATGTTCTCTTCATCAGGAACAACTTGCCTAAAACAGCATAATAAATCTAAATTTAACATAATATAATAATGTACATCAATTAGTAAATAACCTTAGAGATTTTACTCACATTCACCTTTTGGTTAGAGTGGCTCCCTGATGGAACATACCTATGTCAAGCAGGCAGTTCTCAGTCAAGGTTGCTAACCAATGGATATAGCAGTGTAAATAGGAAGAGGAACTTGTCAAAATATGAAGATTGTAATGATGTAATGCTAGCAACCACCATCACTAAATTCATTAATACATCCACCTTGCAAACAATTATTCCCCTGTAGTGGATGGTCGCTACTCTTCAAATTTACTTTTAAATCATTAAACTACATTTCTATTGCCCCACATATATCAAGATTCATCAGTGCTATGAGCATCTTACCACCACCTAGTTATACAAAGCTTTTTTGAAACTCACTGTATCATATGATGATGATAAATAATTATTAGTCCGGATATTCAAGAAGGTATAAAAAAATCCTTTTTACGGCTCCTCCCCTCCACAGTAAGGGGACCTTCTGTACATGTACATTATTATAATATGTTTAATTTTGATTTAATATGCTGTTTTAGGCAAGTTCATGAAGCAGACTTTGTTCTGTGAAACGCATCGAACTTTCAATGCCTATGTATTTGTACTAACCTATGGAGGAGTCATCAGGACCAATGTAATGCTTTTATGAAATGTTTTGAATAAATTTACATTTTAATATATACCTTTTGATACGTGTGAGATTTGGTTGATTATATGCCTAAAAATGCCCCCCAAAAAAATATATATTTTCCTCACCCTAATTAGTATTAATACTAATATCTACATTGACCCATCAGAACAATACATGTAAACAGATCCTAATGGAAAAATGGACGGACTTCAGTTTTCTTATTCAAAGTAACACTTTTTGAATGTTGTTTTCTTTACTTCCAGTAAAGGTTTTAATATTAAAATGTAGGGAGGCCAAAATTCCAGTAGAGAGGAGAGAAAAAAGCAAGGAGCGGAAATATACGATTAGGGATAGTGGTAAGAAATTGAAGATAAAATAAAGGGATAGGAAGGCAAAGAAGGGAAAATGTAATACTGTAGAAGAGACAAGATGAAATGTGAACGAAAAGAAGGGCAGTACCTAAAAAGAAAATTTGAAAAACAAATTTTTTCAAAAAAGGATTGGTATAGAAGGATTAACTGGCCTTCTAATGGGCCAGGGAAACCTGCCACATCCCCATAAAAATGTAAACAATATAGATTATGACTATAAAAACAATTCCAGTCAACTGTATAAACAAAGCTTGAATGAAAGTCAACAGAAATAAGGGAAAGCAGATATCACTAATCTCAACCATGGACACAAAAATAATACTAGGTGGAGATCTGATGCTAAACATTTTCCTAGTATTTTTTATCTCTGTTGTACCTGTAAAACTACCAATTCATTATGTATGCTGTCATAAATCCCCCATACATCCCCCAATTCATTATGTATGCTGCCATATCCCCAACATATACATCCAGATTCATACAACAGAGCAAACTTGTAAAACTGTACATGGAGACATTATGTCCATCCTGTGAACTGGTGTAAGGAAAAGGCAAAAAGTGGAAACCTGCTAGTGAAAAGTTTTGCACCAATAATGACAAATAAGGTTGCAGACTTCAGTAAGATGGCATGGGGACTGCTTTCGTTTTTGAAAATCTGAGGCAGTGTCTTTAACTAATCAAATTTGATCAAAGACTTGTTTTATTCCTTTATATCGTATATACTCCATATTACTCTAGCTCTGGATAGATACGTTGACGAACCACAGGACCATCTAGTGAGAGGCTTCCAATCATACAGTCAAGAGCTTCAGAGCAAATCTTTTAGACCAGGCCTATAACTGGACCCAAAAACCTTAATTCATAGGATGACATTGTGCCAAGTGAAAAAATATGATCAACTCAATGCCATATTGCATCCTAGTAGCTGGATAGGAAAGCTTTTCTTGAATTCAGTAGAAATATTTTTGCCTCCACCTACCTAAACTGTATCTATAATATTTAAAATATGATTAGTAGCTTACTAAGAACCAGTCAGGTATAGTAATGTGTAAACTTCTGATTCTCCACCCTTAAGGTTTTATCACAGTGCATCCTTAATCTTTAGGGACTGCTGTGCATGCAGAAATTCATATGTATGCTCTTCAGGACAGGGTCCTCTACTCCTCCCGAGTTGTCTGCATCTGTCTGTCATTTGCATCCCCTTTTTAATGTACAGCACTGCATAATATGTTGGCGCTATAAAAATCCTGTTGATTAATAATGATAATAATAATAAATACCAGATCGTTGTCAGGCTGCAAAGCCTAACCAGTCTCCAACCTGAGCACTAATTCTAAATGATCAAATAGCAAAATCTTTAGTCTTGTTTCAGTCCCAACAGGAACTTCATCAATTTTTTCACCTATTCTTGGGATTAACTTTAGCCTTCAAGCCAAGTCACACTATCTTGCTCCAATAGGTACAGAATGCAAATAAATAATCAAAAGGCAATTGATATAATTGATAGAAAGTTATATGGACTGTAGCTAATTCATAGCAGACCTAAACTCAACATTTTTACTTTACAGGGTAGACAACCCATGAGCAGTGAGATTGGCAATCTTTTTTCCTAATCCACGACACAAGACAAAGAACCCAGAAAAAGAGAAAAGATGTCTGCTTCCAGTGCTTCGCCGGGTCGAAGACCGATAAGGGATGACGCGGGCCCCAAATGAAGAAACCTCCAGACAGATCTGTGGGATTAAAGGTAAGTGTTTTTTTTTTTATAGGTTTAGTTCCGGTTCAAGGGATATTCAAGCAGCTCAGTGACTCAAAGGTTAGCACTCTGGCCTTTGTAGCACTAGGTTCCAGGTTCGAATCTCTGGCATATGGGTTTCCCGTGTTTGCGTGCACTTCCTCTGGGTATTCCGGTTTCCTTCCATATCCCAAAAACATGCAGTTAGGTTAATTGTCTTTACCCATATTGACCTTAGACTGTAATAAACAATAACTGTAATAAACAAAAAATGATGGCTGGCTGCTATGGTTTGCTAGAATGTATCAATTATTCCTAAAATAAATTAAAGGTATTTGTGATACATTTTGAGCGTAACATATTGTTTTGTAGATAGGGAACGTTTGGCTTAATAAATGCTGCTCTGTTTTATTAATGATTGAGACATATGACATATGATGGAGGTAGGGACATTAAATTGTGAGCTTATTTGAGGGACCGATAGTGACATGACAATGGACTAAGCGCATGACTAAGCGATGCGTAATATGTGGGCGCTATATAAATACTGTGTAATTATAACTCAAGCATTAACTGCATTAAAGTGACATGAAAGCTGATTACTGACTTTAGAGCAAATGCAATCTGTTCGGAAAAATAGTTTTAGTTTCTTCATTGCCTAGGTTTTCTCTGCAGCAAACAAGTGCAAAGAGCAATAGTGTACAACTATTCATAAAAACAGAACAAAAATCATGACTGGCAGCTTTGGTTTAATAGAATGTGTCCATTATTCCTAAAATAAATTAGAGGTATTTGTGATACATTTTGAGCTTAACATATTGTTTTGTAGATAGGAGAACATTTGGCTCAATAAATGCTGCTTTGTTTTATTAATTTGATTTGCCTTTCCTTCTAGGATCTATTAATACCAGTGGTGCAATCAAAAACCATTGTGAGGTTTAACATCGTCTGATGACTTAGAACCCATTAGAATGATTTAGATAAAAACAGTTCTTAGATTTGCCTGAAATATGGGGACTTAATTTCAAGGTCCACTGGACTTATTGGTGTAAATATAACCATAATGTCTAACCATAATGTCTTTGCCCTGGTCAAATTGTAAAACCAATGGTGAATATATCATTATGTTTGTAAAATAAAGTGGTGAATTGCATGCGGGGCTTTAGGACCTCAAAAGTCAAACTTTTCAAGTGGAACAGGTCAAAGTGAAAGGTAACTGCCTTATTTTAGTTGTTGCTTAGTTATACAATCTGTCATTGTCTATTGGACAGTACTCCTAGACACCACTGGACTTTAAGTATGTAAACCCTAACTAAGACTATCTCTTATTTTCTTCCTCTTCTGTGATATATAGTTTTTTTGGTATATTTGTTGATTCTTTTCTATTCCAGTTAGTCCCCAGGAGACTGCGAGGAAGGAGGTAAGCGGGGGCCTGCATTATTGTGGGGGGGAAGGCCTAGTGCTGGGGATATTTAGTAAATAAAGGGGGGGGGGAGGTTAGGAGGAAAGGGGGAATATGATAGGTAATTAAAGAAAACAAAGGGAGGAGAAAAGTAAAGTATAAGAAAGGTTAAGGGGATAAAGGGTTAATCACAAATTTTAAGAAACTAAAGGATTCCCACCCGCCTGCCCCTGGTGAAGTACTGGATATTTGGGGTGGTGAAGGTAAGGTGTTGGCGGTTCGAGGTCCTTAAAGGCAATGTGCTGGAAGGTGTGTGTTCGTTAAGGTAATGGGAGTGTGGAGAACCATCTAAGGTATGGGTCTCTAAAAAGTTATGATTTGGGCGGTTAAGAGATGTTGGTAGTGTTGGGAAGGGAATGCGTGATTGGTATTGTTCCTGAGGTCGTGGAATGGCGCCTGGGAGCCGGACATATCATTTGTTTGCGCGGATCACTTGGTCAATGGTGGTGTAAGGGTTAATGCCTTGTGAGGATCTGCAACCTGCTGTTGGTGTTATGCAACGTTTGAATGTAAAGGTGCAGAAAAGGAATGTTGTAAATTATGTTATTTTAATATGTTAATTAATAAATGGTCAAAAGGCCAAGTTTATACCACAAAAATGTATTGCCATAATTGAAGGGGTAAAGTGGATTAGGGAGCAGGGATGGGGGGTTAGGATGTTGGTAGAAGCAAAGAGATGTGTCATGCCACAGTCAAGATAGAAATCCAGTACTATTCTGTGCACTCTGCAGGGTTCAGGGTTCTTTGTGTGGGGAAGCATGGGGCTCATGTCAGAAGTCAGTCTCACCCCTTGCTAAATCAACCCTACAGTAATTAGTAAGTAGTTAGTAGTAAGAGTAAGTAGTTCAGTGGCATAATCAATGTTAAAGTTTGATATTCAATTATATTGTTCACGATACCAGAACACTAAGTGAATCCCAATGTTTAAACAGAGAGGACATATAATCCCTTACAATACATTTAAGTTTAGAGACACTGATGGACAGACACACTGATGAACAGATACAGACTGGAAATAAATAAGGACAGATGTGCACAGTGTGACATTGATGCATTATCAGAACCTAGCAGAGGGACATGAACTGTCACTGATTGACACTGATGGAGAGGCCAACACAATATTTAAGACAAGCCACATTCATCATGGACAACCCCTCCCACTTTAAAGCAGCTGCAATATAGCAGACAGATTGTGTGGTTTAACATAGCAGTGGGTGGGACTGAATCTGAAAGCATAGAGAGGTATTGAGATATATATATATATATATATATATATATATATATATATATATATTATTAACATTATTATTATTAACGTTATTGTTATTAAAAACATTTTTACAGCCCCAACATATTACACAGTGCTGTACATTAAATAGGGGTTGCAAAAGACAGAAGAATACAGTGACACAGGAGGAGAGGACCCTGCCCCGAAGAGTTTACAATCTAGGAGGTAGGGTATATTCCAACATTTTTATTGGCTGAACGACTTTTAGATACATAAGACAGAAATTTAAGCTAAATCGACAGTCCTACTTTTAGTCTTGTATATTTGTACAGCCCCCCCCCCCCCCTCCTCCTTTACTGAAGTTGCTTATTCCTATTTTACTGCACACAGTTAGCTTCTCACAATGTTCTTTAGAAGTTGCAGCAAATCAACCAGAGCCCATATTATTTTCTAGCTGGAGGAGATCCATCATCATCTAAAACTCAATCTAGCCTCATGGACGCTGAACGTTGCAGGTGGGTATAACCTAGGGTAGTCTGCATGCCTAGGAATGCCCACATTGGCATTCGCCCACCAAGGCATTTTGATACTTGCACTCTTTTTGATATTTGAACTCATTACAAAAGCTAGCTTACTACAAACATGAGGGCTGAGGCAAGAAGATGTGATATTACCAGAAGGCTATGTACTTGCTAGTCCCTCCAATTAATTATGATCTGACTGCATTGCATAGAGCAGTGGTCGCCAACCTTTTTGGTCCAGCTAAGATTAATGTCCCCAGACCGTGCATGCACGGGGAGCCAGGTGTCACTCAAAAGGGGAGAAACCTCCTCCATAGTGACGTCATGAATACATAACCCCACCCACTCAGATCTGCGATAGGAGAGTGGGGGAGAGACAAGACCTTCATGTGTTACTTATGTCCAGCAAAGAAAAATCAGGTCTCCTTTGTAGCCAGACAGGTCTGTGCTGCATGAAACCCATGTAACCAATATGAGGCCTGGGGGTGAAGGGCCATATTAGAGGGCTATTGAGGTAAGTTTGGCATGGAAAATCAGTTTGTCCGTGAAGATAACACATACCCATCACTGTTTTAATAGGGATTACAGAGGTTGCTCTTGACACTGACCATATACTGGCTCTGACATTTACAATCAGGGAGAACTGACTCCAGACATAAAGGAGGAGACATAAAGCCAAGCTAATCTCCCCTTTCTTCTCTCTATGGCCAGCACTGACTTCTAGGTTTGGGTCTTCAGTTGTCTTGATTGGCCAGGCCTGGCTGGAATGATGTATACCAATACCAGTATGCTGGAACCATACATTGGGCTGTGAATGTCTTCAAATTTTTGTTTTCAATATTTAGTTAGTTTTAGTTAGTTTTAAGAATTCTGGTTGATAGTCAAAGATCCATTTTTTTGGTAGTGCAGTATGCAGAATTTGTTAAGCTGTATTAGTAGTGTAGATTTATGGACCTCAGAACTTCTAGTGATCGCTCACAGCACTGAAATACCTCTAATGTAGTCATCTCACGGTTGCAAAAATCCTTATGTGTCTTCTTAGCTAAAAGCCCATCCCGTTTTGTAAAGAGGTTTCAGGCTTATTGAGTAAAGCTATATTTAGATCTGCATTGGGAACAGCGGTTATCCTGCAGCTGCTGGTGGTTGGCACCTTGCCAGCCGCTTGGTCACCCACACAGTTGCAGAGGTTCTTAAAGAACCGGTGTTTGCACTTTTGACAATGGTTGGCAGTTAGCTGTATTGATCACTGTTGCGCTCGTTTATTTCCTATGGACTGCCGTCTTTTGGTGGTTTAGGGGTTTAAGGAAGCAGTAACCACACTGCAACCTTACAGCCAGTCCGAATATAACCTAATTGTGTGCTAACATTTAATTCAGAATAAAAAATATTGTGTTCTTTTTCTACTAGCCACCATTCATCTTTTTCAAGACTTGTTTTCTGTGGTAATAGAAAGGGTATAAGGGCTTAAAAGTTATAAGGTCCTGAGATCTACTGAGGACAAAGTAATTTAATAGAAGCCAAATCTTATCATTTCATTCTCTGCATGGCTGCCTCACTGTTTCTTGACAACTTCTATACACAGCACTGGTCCCTTGAATTGTACCAGATATGCTGACAGCACTTCTCCTACCTTTCCTTGATTTAGATATACTTCATCAATGACAGTAAAGAGATTGCTAGGAGGCCCCATCCAAAATTTGCTATGAAGCCCTATGATCTGTAAGTATGCCCCTGGCCGCCTGGCAGGTTTTTTTTTTTACATCTAAGAAGTGAGTAAACTCAAATTCATATCATTTGGCAGGCGAAATTGCTGGCATACATGTAACACATCTGCGTATTTGGCTGATTGTCTGTAGTTTGGCTATCAAGATTTCTTTTTTATGACTGCTGTATTTCAAAAATGGTAAGCCCCTATTGTCTTTCTTACTGAGAAGCAGAACTTGTTTACTGTACTCTTTTAAATTTTGTAAGCGTGCTTAGCTTACGATTTTTATAATAAGACAAATTAGGAAGCAGTTTCAGACAGCCGAGCTGGCTAGCAAAATTTATGGAATTAATTTAAAAATGCTAATATGCTTGCTGGAAACATTTAAATTATTTCATTATGTGTTCAAATGTGTGCAGAGATCTAATGATGATTAAATAGACAATATTTTTTTTTTTTTTTGCCAATTATACCATACTAATACACCAGAAGTAGGTTTATTCAACAAGCCAAAAGTTGTGGTCACATTTAAAGTGCAAAAACCTTTACTAACTAATGAAATGTCGCTACACTATAGCCCAGTAAGGAAACAGCAATAAATCCTGACACTTCATAGTTTATTCTTTGCTATATTGAGTAGTTCATTGAATAACACCACATCAGGTAAGACATGGACTGTTTACCACAAGGACCTACTATAGTTGATGCTCTTTTTCTCTCATTGAAAATGTTGAGATTGTCACATTATGTAAAGTGCAAAAATTATCATTTCCAGGTCTACAATATACCTTGCAAGAATTATTAGCAAACAATCACTACCTGAGGAAAACTTACTGAGATAAATAATTTTATAAAACATACATTTTATGTGTAGCCAATAAAATATTGTTACCTTTTGGCTGGAGCAGTGTTTCTCAACCATGGTTTCTCCTGAGCTTGCTGGGGGTTCCTTGAGCAATAAGCAGTTTGTGCTGACAGAGTGAGGGAACATCTGCAACTGGGACACGGGGACAAAAATACAAGTTTGATAAGAGTTTTAGCCTTCCTTACTATACCAAAGAAAAGCATTTATATTTTTATCTGTGCTTCTGTTGGATAGTTACCATCACTTTCTGGTTGGAGATTGAAGAGATTAGAGTTTCCCTCACTTCGTCTCTGGCAAAATGTTCAGAGCAGAACCAAAACTGAGGGTATATTTTTATACTGGAGGCCGGGCTTATAGTGAAAAAACAACTTGAATTTTAACTCACTTTATCCATAACTAGGAAAAAAGTTTTGACTGGACATGCATATGGAACACTGAGTGTAATGTCTTTCTGCTTTTATGAGTCCCAGTGCTTAAGGAAGGATTAAACAACCAGACAAAAAAATGGTGTCCGGGATCTTTCATAGTACACAAAAAAGAGAAAGAGGTGAAGGAAATGTAAAAGAAGGAGAGAGGGTAATGGGGGGTGCAAAAAAGTGGGGGGCGGTTGAGAGTGGAAGGAAGAGAGGGGATAGAAGGAAGAAAAGAGAGGGAAGGAATAGAGGGAAGGAAGGAAAGAGGAGAAAGTGAGGGAAGAGAGAGATCGAGATGGAGCAAGAGAGGGAGGGAGAGGAGAGAAGAAAGATAAGACAAAAAGGGAGAGAAAGTGAAGACGTGTCAGAGGGAGGTAGAATGGAAAAGAGAGAGAAGAGTTACACCTTTAATACAAATGTCACCCTGCACAGATCTCTGCACTGTATGTGACCTCTGTATAATCACTTTCAGTTCCACATGTTGTAATGCCACTCCTAATAGTCATAGCACCTTGGGCCATTGCCTCAATCAGTGGTTGCCAACCTTTTCGGACCCACGGACCACTCTATTAACTGGCTCCAGACCGCGCATGTGTGAGAGCTGGGTGTCACTCTAAGGGGAAGAAACTTCCCCCATAGTAATGTCATGATGCCAGAACCCGCGCACTCTCCCATCGCAGGTCTGAGCCAGAGACACAACCTACCCACTTCCCTGAGACTGTGATCCGTGCGGGAGACATGGTTCACTGCTCTGGCCGGTGCGGCCCTCCAAGCGAAGTCCTTCTCCTGACTCCACTCAGGGGTGCACTGGCCAGAGCTGGGGACCACTTAAATTTTCTTTATTGTTGGCGACCGCTGATCTAGGTGGCCTTGCAAGAAATCCAGCATTGTGTAAACTACAGAGCCAACATAAGTGTCTATGTATAAAGGAGTGGATATGATTTTTACTGAAACATTCTCTGGTGGAGAATCAGTCACTGTCAATCAAAACAGACCTGAAGACTTTCATTGGAGAATGTTTTGGTGAATATCAGATTTACTGCTTTACAAATAGACCCCATAGAGTCTTTTCTTAAACTTTTTTAAAATGTAAGTTTAAATCAAAGAGAGAGAGAGAATATTCATATGAGTAAAAATCCCCTCAATAGTGTGATTGCACAGTAGTGACATTTATTTTTTGTAAGAGTAAAAAAAAAATCATAGCTGGAATAAATTGGTATGGAAAAGTAATTTTTAAGAACATAAAATTACAAAATGTCATAGGCTCTATCACTGTTTTAATGGAAGTGGAGTTTTAGATTAATATTGTATGACTTGCTGCAAAAAAAGACTAATTTTAATGGTGTTTGCAAAGTAGGATAATTCAGGAAAAAACAGAATAACACTTTGCTAAAACTCATACTGACAACTATAAAAGCCACTGCAGGGATGCAGGCCAAACACCATCTTATCATGAATAGGAGCATGAAGGAAATAACATGCATGAAGAACTAACAATGACTCAGGTGCAGCTTTTACTTTCACTAAAATTCCATCTTTTGTTGTTCACTTTGTGGGTGCAAATGTTAAGACCGTTGAGTTAGAGGGAACCTGTAATGTATGTGAGCAGTATAAAATATTTGATGGATATCAATAGTCATGATTTCCATGGCAATACAATGAATGATAATTCCCGATTTCCTATGAAGTTTAAACTCATAGACAACACTGGTGCCACCAAGTCGATCAGACATGGAAACATACTCAGCAATAAAATGAAACCACAAAGGACTGCAACTTTTCAGGAACTGTCTTTGGGAAGTCTCCACTGATTATTTAAACAACAAATAAAGCTCATTCATCTGATAATGACATTGTTCCTCAAGAGATACATGATGATCATTCAGCTGGTATAGACTGCACACAAGGCTCTGGCAATGAATGTCCACAACACAATGGGATGCCTCCAACTTTGCTGGAGGATTACATTACTAGGAGAAGAGTGTTGAATCATAAGAGAGAGCTCTAGAATTCACATTATGGCATTCTATTAATACTTTTTTCTCGTATGCTTGTTTTGATATCTATGGCGGTTTCCTGTCCATTCTGACATACGTGACATATGTACATGCTTAACTCAAACTGTTAGTAATTAGTAACTTCTGATCTTCATTTCATAGGCTCATGTGTCCATGTGACATATTGATTCTTTGAACAGGACTATTTTGCTCTCTGTCTGCCTTTTATAAACACTATCTCCAGTCCTATACATTTTCTATTTTATTTGTTTAAATTTTGTATTGTTTAAAACTAAAATATTTGATAGTTTGGTGATTTTTTATTGTTTGAGCAAAAAAAAACAAAACAAAAACAAAAAACCATAGAATTCATACACTGCTGGAAGCAAAAACCCAAAATAATTTGGATTGTCGATATGATTGATTACTGGAATTTTTACAAATAAAAGGGTTTCAGATAGGTAATCTAAAGCTCTAACTTTCCTTGTAGTTAACTGCTGGTAAATTAGCCATTTTCCTGTTATTAAAGGTCAGCGTACTGTTACTATTAGCATTATAAGTCATGGCAGAAGTGGCAATAGGTGGCAGAGAGAATGTAGTAGCTTTTCCTTGCCAAAATATTGGTCACACATTATTTTACTCTAATCAACAGGACTTGTAATGTCATGAAGGTCAATTACACATCATTACTGTATTCTAGTCCATGTTAGGACCAAGGGAAAAATGTTATGTGTTAAACAGGTGACCATTCCAAAGGAGCGGTATTTGGATACCAGTAATGGGAACCTTGCCTCCTTGAGTACAATTCTGTCCCTATAGAATAAATAGAGAGCATAGACCGGCCATGTGTTTTTTTTACTTTAGTGTAAAATGCAATGAAAACTGTGGTGACCTGTGCCAAGAAGTCTTTCTATGGTGAGATTGTCTATGAGGAGGATGATTTTATTCAGTGTTGCCAGAAACTATAGATAATAGATATAAATCACAAGGCTTGGATAATCCATGCACTGTGGCCTCTTGGCTATAGGTCCCAAAAAACATGTGTCATGGGCTCTATGAACAGCAACTTGACAAAGTATTCTGGTGAGGATTACATATCTATGTGTTTAGGGATCACTAGGGTAGCTGGTATAGCAGGGAACCCTTAATACACACACACACACACATTATATATATATATATATATATATATATATATATATATTAAATACATTATATATATATAATAAATAGAATTCTGCCCAATCTATCTTTACAAATATATATATATTTTTCAGGTGTGCCTAATAAAAAAACAAATGGATAGCAAACCATACTTGAGGCAATTTACTCTTTCTTTATATGGTACTGTCATCCCAAGCACTCCCATTAGTGCTCATTGGACCTTAAAAAAAATTAAGAACAACTAAATTATTATTAGGAATCAAAATAAAATTGGAATACCTGTCTAGATCAAGCTCTAATCCTTCACTAACATGCTTCTATTAAATTTGATTGGTGGTTACATACCCGTGTTTCCCCGAAAATAAGACCTACCCCGAAAATAAGACCTAGCACTTTTCCCCCAACCTGCCCTAATATAAGACCTACCCCAAAAATAAGACCTAGTAGAAAAAAAAAAAAAAAAAACTACTCACCGAGCGGGAGACAGCGGGCGTACACACTCCGGAGCCGCACAAGCCGATGCTTGCCTTGTAGTTCCGGCTCCTGTCACAGGCGGAGTGATATTACATGCACTTCGCCTGTCAGAAGCCAGGAACTCGGCTCGCGTCTTCTGATAAGGTAAGTTTTTTTTTTTATTTTAACCAGCACAATTACGGTATAAAAAGAAAAAAAAATGT
Source organism: Pyxicephalus adspersus (assembly GCF_032062135.1). Taxonomy (NCBI): domain Eukaryota; kingdom Metazoa; phylum Chordata; class Amphibia; order Anura; family Pyxicephalidae; genus Pyxicephalus; species Pyxicephalus adspersus. The sequence continues at coordinate 19,930,146 of NC_092864.1, read as the reverse complement.
GAGCAATCATTGCCCCAGCCACATTTTGTGCTGATTTTAGGTTTGTAAGCTGGCTGATTTAATACAGTAACAGTGCAAGAAGAGAAATGCTGAATTCAGTAACCAATACCGGTAGCAATGAATCAATGAAGAGTTTAATTTACAATTGGGTCACCATATAAAACTCTCAAATGTACATTGTTCTACATGAATATGGCAAGTGTTTTTTTCATTAAAAAAAGTATATAAGACCTACCCTGAAAATAAGACCTAGTGTGTTTTTGGAAGCCCAAAAAAATATAAGACAGTGTCTTATTTTCGGGGAAACACGGTAGTTGTTTGTAACAGTTTTCAGTATTCTATTGCTCCTAATTTCAAAAGGTACAGTAACGTATAACAGCCTGTCATAAATAGCACACATCTTTGAACATTGGGAGGTTCATTTTTTATTAGTTGTCATGTTCATGGTATCCTAATGCTTTTATGTGTTATACTGTTAATCAGCAACTCTGATATGTATAAAGCCGTGAAACCAGAACTAGCAACGCTCTCATTACTGCTGGATAGGGCTTTGGACTCTTGCCGTATGTCCCTATGCTGTTCACTTTTCCTCTTAGGTTTCAACATGCAGTTATGATTAGAATGAAATTAAGGGAAACTGAATGGAACTTAAAGGAAACCTAAATAGATGGAGCTTTTTATGCATTGAACACATTGGACCTGATTTATTTAAGCTCTCCCAAGACTGGAGGTGATAAACTGTCATGGGAGAACTTAGATAATCCATCAAACCTGAAATGGATTTCTTAAAAATCATTTGCCAATACTTGGCAAATGCTTTCCATTCCTTAACCAGATCTATTTGAGGTTTACGTGATCACCCGGGTTTTCCCATGATGAAGATTTCCCATGAGTCTATATTATCCTGTCTTGGAAAGCTTTAATAAATCAAGCCCATTGACCTGCATTTCCAGGAGCTTAGCTCTATGGCTTTTCTAAAGATGAATATGTTAACACTGTTAATTAGCTTTTAATGCCTTGATAAAAATTACATCCACTCTAGACGTCTCTAATACATTTAAATCAAAAAGTACTATTTTAATAATTTACATTTATATTTTCAGCAAACTATTAAATATACCTATTTAAATATATATATATTTTTTTATTATTAAAAACTAATGTTGAAGTCAAAAGTTTCTGTTCACCTTATTCTTTTATTCAAGTTCATTGCCGCTTTGTTTCTTTCTGGCTGTGTTTGAACAAAGTTTTTTGTGAAGTTAGACCAGTTTGATGACACTGGGGCTCTCATAAAAGAAACAAAGGCTATGTCACAATGTCCCTCTGCTTCCAGCCATGTTCCCAAATGACTTCAGCTCAAGCAAGGGATTATTCCTTATGAATGTTTCTATTGGAGTAGACCTTTTGAGATTTGTTATGATGTTAGTACAATGGGACCTGTGAATCATTTGTCTTAGAAGAGGTTGTATGAGTAATGAGATGAAATAGTTTAACAATTATATGTGCAGAATATTAGACTGCTGAAGGGTCTACCTGTCCTTCAGGGTCCAGGCCTTGTAGTATAATTAAAGCTGTGTTGCCTTCTTTTGTGGCAATCTTTGCAGAGCCAGTAACTTAATTTACTGACAATAATTAACAATTTCTATCTTTAATTTAACAAGTTTAACAAATCTTCTATTTTAACTGCAACAAAGGGATTACCGCACATCTAAGTCCCCCTGGTAAAAAAAAATAATTATCCATCATTTAATGGTGATGATGGGGTATATTTAATTGTAATCGTGACATCCTAAAATTATGATATTCCAATACTCCATAGTATTAGCTTTTTTTCATGCTCTTGTACATAAACTTTGGTACCTGTGCATTCCCCAGTTTAGGGGTAGGGAGTACTGGACGTATGTACCTGTGATTAGCCTGTTCTATGTGATAGTAAGGGATATATATATATATAACATTAAATAATAAATAAATAAATAATAAATTAATTTTATTCACATTTTTGGGGATTTTGTCTAATCCGGTGCTCTTTGTTTTTATTTACTGTTCTGTTCTGGTTCTTTCCCAGATATACAAAGCTTGCAATGTTTGCTGTTTTTCGGAGGGTGTTTGAAGCATTTACCAAGTGAGCCTGCTCTGATTTATACGACAGTGACGTCTTTATTTCTCAATAATTTACTGACCTGGCTACCAGAACATTCATTTACACTTGGGTTATTGCAAATAGGTAAAATAAAAAAGATGAGACTGTGTGGAAGTAAAAAATACATTTTTCAAGGATCAAAATTGTGTACAATTGTGAAAGGCTGAAAAACAAAGAGACTCCTGTACTGTAATAGGCAATGCAATAAAAACCATAACATTCCATCAATTCAGATTTAAACTAAAATCTCCAGGCTGCAGGGAGATACGTAATTAGAATATGCATGTACATGTGTATTAATGTACATTTATGCATATACATAAATGATTCATTTTAATTCAAGCTCCTGTCCTTTGCCTTCAAATCCCCCCACAGTTCTTGTCCCACTTACCTTTCTGACCAGATAGAAAAATACTCCCCTAGCCGCTCTCTTCACTCCTCCAATGACCTAATAATGACTTCCCCACTCATAACCTCATCACACGCACGGCTCCAAGACTTTTCTAGAGACAGCCTGACTCTCTGGAATGGCCTTTCTAATCTTATTCAGCTTGCTCCTACTTTCTGCTCATTTAAAAGAGCACCAAAAATTTTTTTCAAACTTGCCTACCCAATTTCTTCAATGTCTTTTTGAAACCATCACTACTTCCCACCACTCCATATCTCCCCTATTATTGTGTGTTACTTCCCCCACCTTCTAGATTGTAAGCTCTTCAGGGCAGGGTCCTCCTGTGTCACTGTCTGTAATTTGTAACCGCTATTTAATGTACAGTGCTGCGTAATATGTTGTATATGTAATAATATTACTACACATGTCCATGGATATGCTAAGAGTCATTTTTTAAGTTTATTATATTTTATTATTAGTTGGTAACATTGATTTTTGTATACCAAGGAAAAATAAATTTGCAGGACTTTATCAAATGCAAAATAATAAAAATCAGATTATTAAAATGAATCCACATTTGAGAGTACAACAGAATAATGTGCACAATAACCTCCTTACAAAAATTCAATAACTTGGAGGCTCATACCAATTAAACATATTTAGAGATACACTAAGAATCCAAATATACATAGAGCATAAACTGGGTCACAGATTCAAGTCCACTTCATCAGGGAAAGTGGAGTTAATTGCTAAAGTATATAAACAAAGGTAATTCTATATACTCAGGAATAATATAGTGTACTACAATATTGTTTGAAAAAATGTGTTAATATCAATCACTTACATATTGTGTATATCGAACGATTCACCACCCACCCACCAGGGTTGTCAACCCTGCACAGCAGTAAAGCAGAAAAGGGGAGAGCTCTTGGGCCAGAATAGAAGAATACATATTAGAGGGGGACCCCAAATATCACAACCTACATAAAGGCTTCCATATGTAGTGGCTTCATATCAACAGAATCACTATTAAACAAGAACTAACTGACCCAACTCACTCATTCTCCCCCCTTCCCTCTCCATCAAACAGAACGTAGCTGTATGTACAACACCTATTCAGCTTATCACTGGCTTTTCCAGTGGGTCTGCCATTGAATGTCTGTTAATGGTGGGGTCTGTCAATATGTGGGCCCCCCTGTGGGACTGTCACTAAGGGACTGGGGGGGTTTGTCACTATAATACAGCCATTCTAAATCAGGGTTCCTCCAGAGGTTACTAGAGATTGCCTGAACTGAGGCTGAAATTTGTTTTAGCAGGGGTTTGCCTAAAACCTGAAATTTATGAAAAGGTTACTTTCCTGACACTCCTCCTGGCAGCATGCACACAGGGTAAGCTCGGCCCCTTGCTCTCCATAGGCCCACTTTACCAAATCTATAAAAGTAACCTCCCTCTCCCCTGCTAGGTGTTCTTTTTCTGTCCTTGCTCCAGGACCAAGCATTTGTTTCCCGTACCTCTCCCGGCCTGGTTCAGCCTCTCCAAGGGGAAGTCCAGTCACGGATGGTAAAGCCATCAAGTTTTGGGAACCCTGGTGCTGAGGGTATGGTGATTTGGAGCCTAAATAGCCCTTTGTTGCAGGTAGGTGAGCAGCAAGGAAGTTTTTTTTACCTGTTTCCATTTTCTTTGCTGTCCAAAACATTTGCTCAGAGCCTTGCACAGGTGCAGCAAACCTCAATTCACAGCCATCATACAAATGGCAGTAGTAGAGATGAGATGAAGGAAAGAATGTCTTTGCTTTCTGTTGTATCTCTGGGGCCACCTGCTGGAATGCTCCATGAAATTGCAGTCTGAGCCTCAAATAATAGGCATTGCATATAATTTGGTAGAATTTTGATGTACCATTTATGTACATACAATATGGCTTAGTGTACTGTTGTTCTGCCTGATGGTGTTTTTACCAGGATTCTGTTATTCTATAATTATACATACCTGTTTATCATCCTGTGGTATTTTGTGGAAAAACCTTGGATGTTTTTTCTTGGTTACTTGTACAATTAATAAATCATTAGATGTTAATAAGTGCAATTTGCTATTATAACCCTGTTAATCTTCAGACTACTCCAGCAGGGTGTATTTTGCTGTAGTAGCAGCCTTTGTTAGGCCACCATCACCGTCCTGATTACAGCAGGTGCCATTTTGAAAAACTTTTTCTGTTTTTTACTTCTTTGTAGCTGCTATGCTGACTGGCAGGAAGTCAGATATGAGTTTTTATTTGTAGGTTTTGTACATAAGTACATAAATAAGAAAGATATATTACATGTTTTTAGTTGCTGGCTCACCTAACCTCGCCTCACAGGCACACAAACTGCGACACCTTTTAAAAAAGAGTGTTAATGTGGTTTCTTTCTGTTTTATCAGGGATAAAAGCCCTCCAAGAAGGCATACCAGGAAGTCAGAACATGCTTCTCTCCAGCTCAGTACACCTTCCCCCTAATGCGGGGTGTATAACAAAGGATATGTCTCCATGTATATCAGTGTCAAAGGCTTTTCTTAAAGCAATGTGCAATTTGGCAATGCAACCAGGCATTTATCCCACTGACCATCACACTGACCAAAGCAACATGCAATCTGTGCCTCTCAGGTCAGGTAACTCTGACACCAATTAATGTTTTGGCTATTTGTAAAGGTGACATTCTTCCCAATGGCAGCAATGCAACCAGACATTTATCCCACTGACCATCACACAAGAGTACAGTAATGTGTGGATTATGGGAATGGTTCCTTAAGACTCAAAAGTTTCAGGGGCTTTTCCGATCTTAAAAAATGTAGAAAGATGGATTTAGGCTATCAAGCAAAGAGAAATCTCCTGCCCATTTTAAGTCAGTCAGCATATCACTCTGCCATTGAAGTATGCTGGGTGTGTGGCACAAAGGCCTGGCCCTTCAAACTCATCGGTGCATCTTGCTCTATAAAAGCAAATAAAGAAAAGGAAGCACAACCAAGCCATGAATTATGTCTGCGCCAGATACTATCTGTTCAGCAAAAGTCCTGGAAAAAAGCATCTCAGAAAGACAAGGCACCTGGCCTCTCCCAGTCCTATTTGTTCGGACGAAGGGCAAGAGAAAGTTCACCCTGTAAAATTACCAATAGAAAGAGGTCACTCTCCCATTCCAGAAGCAAATCAGTGGAAAGTGAATCATGCTGGGCTTGTGGCGCAAGAGCATTACCATTTAAGCTGGTGTGTGCTATATGCTTTAAGGAAGCAGGCTGAGATAGGTGAAGAAGTGGCCGTTCTTCACCTATAGAAGTTATATCCCACATTTTAGAAGAAAAGTCTGAAATTTCATTTGGGATCCTCTGGGTCAGTGTCTAGATGGGGACTTAAAGCGAATCTGCATCAAAACAGGTCTGGTTGTTGCCCAATAGTAGTATTAGGATTAGTGTCTAGGTGTCTAGATTCTGTGGTCAGATAGTCTAGCAGTCCTTTATGGAGCACAGCTGTATCTTTGACAGATTTTGCATCCTAGGGTTTTTATTGCCATGTGGTATGCTTACATCATGAGGGCTTGATTCTGTTGCAGGAAGTCAAGGGACATTCAAGTAGGGTAGGGGCAACCTTATAGACTTCATATACAGAAGTATCTACTGAAGTGATTTGTAATTAACCAGTTGAAAGTCTTCCAACATTCGTTTAGCTTTATAGGTTGGAGCTTCCATTGGGGCTTCTATTTGGCAGGTGGCTCTTTCTAAAGAGTAACTTTGTTTCCGTGGCATTGATGGTTAGTTTCTTCCCTCCCTTTATATTATTGCTTGCTACATCCCATGTGTTCATGCTGTCAGGAGGAGTGTCAGGAAAATTTTTGTCATACTTACCTGTAATTTTCCTTTCCTGTAAACTCCTCCTGAAGCATGTTTCCCTCCCTTGTTACAGAACACCTGCAGGACAGAGGGAGGTTACTTTTATTGGTTTGGTAAAGTGGTCCTATTGAGAGCAAGGAGCGGAGCTAACCCCAACTGTGCATGCTGTCAGGAGGGGTTTACAGGTAAGGAAAATCCCAGGTAAGTATAACAACAATTTTCCATTATAGTGCATGAGGAGGAGTAAGGAATGGGCTGTAAAAGGAAAGGGGGCAAAAGCAGGGCATTAGGCAATTATGAATTCAGTGGTATTAGTGGGGAACAGAGAGGAAATTGAGAACATGTTTGTAAATCATTTTTTTTTACAATTTTTTTTTTATTCCATTCCTGACTTTTGGCATCCTTACCTTGGCAGCCAAAGGACCTTGTCTGTCACTACAGTAAACCATACGCTATCCTTTAGGAATTTAGATCTACTTTAAATTCCAAACATCATCTTATGTGAATGACAGGGCTACAAACATATCTGCTTGTTTGTAAGTTACTCAAGGTTAACTATCTATACTTGATTGGTAAAAATGTACTTTTTTTAAAAGAACATACTAAAGTACCATTCAAGCTTTGTTGTGAAGATTACATTTAAAAGTTGTACAGTATCCAAAAGTAATGTCTGGCACTGGCTCCCCTAAGTATACTTTTAACTCATCACATAGATCATTTCCCAAGGAATTCATACTGCAATCTTATATAGTAGTGTAAGAGCCTGTCTGAGTACCTCTTATCTGCACTTCAACAACAGTAATTTTGCTCTGATGCCATCAGGATAGTTCCCCTTTGTTACATTTCATTGGAAGTATGCTGTAATGTGTAATAACCATTTTATATTTATTTTTTATTTAACCAATCTCCAGCAGGGAAAGGAATCTCAAGTAATTGCATTTTCGAGATCTGGCATTGTATCTGGTACTAAGTTGGATAGGTCACTGTGACTATTACATGCAATTACATCGCTATTATTCATGGTTCGGGAACCATTATCCTTTGTATTAATGTAATAATGTCAATTACTGGCCCTATTAACATTACAAAAGAGTTCAGAATTACTGCAGCAATCATCATCAGCAGGGTTAACTCTTTATTCATGTAAAGGGAAGACAAATTAAATTTCGTAACACTGCCAGAAGAGGGCCCTGTGGTACGGCCCACTTTCTGAAAGCCAATACTTTTTTTTGGATACTGTCAATAATAAACTTAGGACCAATGCAGTCGCTTGTTATAGCTGAGTGCTTGTTGTATAGGTAAATGACTATCATTCTGCTCTTAGTGATATTGCCACTGTGGACAACAGGGTAAGTCTGTCACAGAAGGTAGGTGGGGTTAATAATACTTCCTTATTCGTTTGACAGGTAATACTGTTTGATATACATGTCTCTGACATCTTTTATATTGTCATTTTTGCTGCATATTCCTCTTAATTGTAACATGACTGTTGTTAGGAACTTTTGCTTTTTCATGGCTCCATAGAGTCTAAAAAGACTAATGCATATTGGCTCTTGTTGTACTGTAACCCAAAAAAATCAGATTTTTTTTCTCCGGTTTCTTTTCGCTTTCAAATACTTTTTCTTATCTATCTTTACTAAACTTATTGCACAGCTAAAGATTTTTATGAATGTGGAGTACATGCAGAGAACAAATTTTGTTAAAAGCTGTTGGGTTGACAAACTTTTGCATAACCATACAAGTCCACCAGAATGCATAACTCAAAACGGGTCAGAAGAAGGTCAACTGCAGGTCAAATCTATCAATGGATTCTATGATCTCAGGGGCCTTGAAAACTGATAGCAATCCAAAGCCATTGACAAAAGTCCCAAGCCCATCAACACAGGGTCTTACAGTTTTTAGTTGTCAAACTACATTATGCCAGTCCAAACTTCAGTCCCTTAGTATAAATCTGCAGAAAATTGAACTGTTTGTGGGATCAGCAGTCTCTCTGCAGCAGTTTTCAGACTATTTATAGGACAGAGCTAGAACTCTATATTGAGCACATCTCACTCTCCATGCTGGTTTTACAAGTCTAGCTGTGATTTAGCATGGTGTGCTTGTTGTTGGACAGCTATGGACCACTGCATGCAGTGCTAAAATCTGGCATTGAGGCTCTATTAATTAGCTAAGATTTTTACCTACAAGCTTCAATTGGGTTTGATTGTTAAGATCAGGATTATGTTATTTCACTTTCTTATCTTTCTAATAGAACTTTCTATTACATTCAGCCCCAGCACAGCAAAAATATCTAAATGCTAATTGGAGTTGGCCACAGACTAATTTAGGGACAATATACAAGGTTTTGTCACTGGTTATGTAGCCTGATAATGTGATCACAAAAAGTACAGATGTTTACTTTACAACTAAGTATCCAGCTGGGTCCTTCCATTACCTAAATGTTTCTATATGTCAAGATAACAGGCCAATAGCAGGCACATTTATGCCAGACACAGCCATAACCATGTGTAATGGTGCTCCATAGGAAAACTATTAAGTGTCCCCATCTCTCTAATCTTCTAAAAGGCAATGATTCTAGTGATACTAATTGATTTCATAGCAATTCTATAAAAGTTGTTAAATCTTACACAGATTCATATGATCCTAATGTATCAGCAAACACTGTTGCTATCTATATAATATATATATATATGACCTCTGTACTTTTTGGGCCCCATTGCAAACACAGGGTCTGCTGGGGCTATAGCTACCATACTCATGAACTGGTCCATTGAATAAAACCACCAAATGGTAGAATATTAGTTAAGCAGAATACATTTAACAATAAACAATTCATGGTTACAGGAACAGGAGTACTTGTCTAGGTTTGGATGTTGGACTCCCCTGATATTGTCCCAGTAGGCCAAGTTCTCCCAACATAATTGAAATTGAGGTAAGTGATTGACTCCCATCCCCTAAGCAGTACCAACGTATCTTAATGAAGTCAATACCATTATTAAAATCACCCAGAACCATCATACTACATGTATCCAGTATGGGGAGAAAGATATTAATATTGGTGATAACACAAAGAATAATACTAATTGGACACTTTTTTTTATATGTTTTAGTATGCTTGCATGGAATCAGAATATATATTTATGATGCCTACAGAGTAAAAAGGTGTGGCAGGAATAAAGTAAAATTATTGTATTATATTGTAGCTTGAAAAGAAGTCCAGTGGTGTCTTTGGTAAATGTGTCTCATGCAGGCATGGCTGGAAAATATTTTGGTAAAACAAAAAACAGCTATTTTCTTTTATTGGTTCACATAATCACTTTGTATTCTATGAGATAAACCTGGGTTGTTGTAATTTAGCCATCAGAAATAAACTTTTTCAGGATATCAAAAGGCAAGTCCTCAGTGAAGAAACCTAGCAAGTAGAGAGGCTGAGGGAACGTGCAAAGAATGTAATAAGAAAGTCCTCAGGGAGAAAAGGCTTGGCTGCAACATCCTGAATACTGATCAGCAACAGAAACCGTTCAGCAAGTGGAATTATAAAGTTAAAATATAAAAATGGTGAGACCATGTCCCTACTGGTGTCTCAAACTGGAAAACCCAACACTGGACCGACAGCCTGTGTAGTTCAATGTGTCATGTAGTGTCAGTTGCAAATGTTGCTGGTAAAGGACAAGAGTCCATTATTGCTTGGTAAAGTCAGTTGGCATAGTGCTTTACAGGGTTACCTCTGGAGCATTGTGGAGGGCTCTTTTATTATGATCAAGCCGTGATGAATCTGCAGTAACAGAACCAAAGACGTGTGGTTTTGCCTTAACAATTACTGTAGGCTGCCTATGTCTCTGTTGAGTAGATTGACCTCTCTATTTGTCCTGTAAACCCTTGTCATCGAGAAAGAGGACCTAAAGGTCCAAAAGGTGTCACAAGAGCATTAGTTAAAGTATATCATCCAAAAAGAACAAGAGTTTGGGTGATAACTGCCTAAGATAGGACATCTTTTTGAGGTAGATTCCCTCTTATTTTTTGTTGTTTCTTTAGTAAGGCTCGATTCACACCTGTAAGCTTTTCCCCAGATGCAATTTCCAATGAAATCAATAAAATGCATTAAGGCTCAATTCATTTTGTGTTTATGTGCACTAATAAGGATTGCCATCTGTTTTAAAAGCATGCATTTTGCGTTAAATGTCAGCATGTGTTCATGATGCACATCAAAACACATTTTAAATTCAACATTTCTATAGAAAATACATCAAGCAAAACACAGGTGTCAATACAACTTTAAGTAAAACAGCTAAGAATAACCTTATATGAGTTTTTATCTACCCTTTTGTTTCAATGTCAGTCCTCATCTGTTACCACAAAAAAGCCAGCTTTCACACTGGGCCTGATTTATTAAAGCTCTCCAAGACGGGAAAATATAGACAATCACAGAAGAACCTGTGTGATCCAGCAAACCAGGAATGGATCTCTTAAAAATAATTTGCTATCAGTGGGCAAATGTTTCAATCATGGACCAGATCCATTTCATTTTTGCTGGATCACCCTAGGTGCTCCAATGATAGCCTCTCTTCTCCAGACTTGGAGAGCTTTAATAAATCAGGCCAATTGAGTTGATCTGTTCATAGAATTTTCATTACATGCACTGGATTGTGCTGGAACCTTTTGTAGCATTTAAAGCATCTATAGAAAATATTGACAACCAATTGGGTTCACTCTTTGTTTTTATATTCCAATATGGAAGAATAAAAGCCATAAGTCTGATGATGTTGGAAGCACACAATGTTTGGTTGTCCATTGAAACAGTGGTAGATGAAGCCTATTATGCATGCTAGCCCTCAGTCTAGGACCACATTGTAAATGACTTTGCATCTGCTGCAATTCCTAAACCCAAGATACCTAAATTACAGTTTATGTGCTCGTGAGTCAAACTATGATACTTTTATCCAGATGTAAAGTTCAGAACTATCACTCATTGATTAGCTCAAAATGTCACCATCTTGAGGTCCTTTAAGCAAGCAACAGTAAAATGGCAGATGGTACTTACTGATTAAATAAATATATTATAGGATGCTAATGATCAGTGTGAGCTATGGATCTACTTGATATGGATTTTTTTTGTATTTATTAGCTATGCTGCATATATATATTTTTTTATACACCAAAACTTTTAAAAGTTATCTGACTTCCTGAAAATGTCCATCATGATAAAATGGAATCACGCTGTTCTTCCCTTGTATTAGCAGCCCCATTTTCTTTTCTCACAGCTAAAAAAAAATTGTAAATGTGAAAAGCTGCCAGAGCACATATAAAATATTCAAAATATTCAACATATTCCTCTGGGCTCTGCAGCATTCTGGTGATGTTGAAATTGTTCTCAGGAAGATCATCAACAGACACGATATAGGGTCTAGTTTAGTTTTGTTCATGTTAGTTGATTCACCTAATAATTAAAGTTTTTTGCAGAATAATAAATGGACTCAAAGAGTTTTATTTATAAACGTTAAATGTAGACATTTGATGGTGGTTTAATGCATACACATTCTGAATGCTGATTGTCTTTTTAGACACATTTAATACAAGCATGCACACTTGTATTACACAGCTGTTACATGAACATGCCCATGTGTCTTCCAAGCATGCACAACTTGTGTATGTGGAGTTGGGGGAGGAGAGAATGGTTCAGACAACGTTTGTTGTGAACTAACCTGGGTAACCAAGATAAACGATTAACATTCAATTTAGCAAACCATCTGTTCTAAACATTGTTGTCACATCGGGCAACATTCTCTACTAATCAAGGTTCTGCTCCAGGGCTTAATTCTGTTCTGAAGCAGAATGACCCTACACTGAATCCAAGGGCCAAGTAGCTCATGTGACCATATAAGACAACATTTCTTGACCTTTTTAATATAGGGGACCCTTAAAAAAACGTTTAAGATCCTAGGGAACCTTCTATAATTAGTATATGCACAGTTCACTGTACATTAGTGGATTGGACAATATGAAGAATTACCCAAGTTATCCCATTATAGTCTATCTTCTCTAGTCTCAGGGAGCTTTATTAAATCAGGCTCTTTGTCTATGAACATGTATACTTATATCACCCACCTGTTCCATGAACATGTACACGTGTCTTCAAAGAATGCTATATAGCATGGGAGTGAAGGGTAGACAACCTTTGCACTTGATTAGCTTTGTCTTAATGTCTTAAATGTCAGTGTCAGTTAGAAGATCTGTGAGACAAGCTGCATGTGAGGTTATCTGACAGTCTTTTTGTTTTTACTTGTTCCTGTGTTGTTGTTTGTAATGACCAAACCCTTTGTATCAGCTGCAGCTGGTAGTCATTACTGCTCCTCCATTTAGTCTGGCCTCACACTTCATGCTATGCGGTTGATATTCAATACTGGGATGTGAAGAGCTGGTGTGTTGTCCTCTCCGGAGTTCCTGCACCTTCATTTGCTATTTAAAATAAGTTGTACTACTTTTGGTGTTTTGTTGTTCTTTTGTTGTTACTAGGCCTCAGGGAGACACTGGTTCTTTCATCAGGGAAGGAACCAGTAGTCTCAAGCCCAGTCACTATTCCTAGGGCAATTCAGGGCTACTAGGGCCTAGGTTCCAATGTATGAGTATTCCCACCATCAGGGGATATTCATACTGTCAGGAGTCAGGGCTAGGTTAGGGTGTCCTTAGGGGGTGACCGTTTCCCTCTCCCTAGCCTTTGAAGGCCCAGTCCCTTGTATTTATCCTTCTGTTTTCCTCCCCTCCCCGTTATCCGTGACATTCAGCTCCACTCCTGATGATGCCAGTTTTGGTGAAACGCGTAGGACAAAGCTATACACGGTGATGTCACAAACACGTTATGACTTTTAATTTGGATGTGAACAACTGCACGTTGTTGTTTTATGATGGTACTAAATTTTTATTTGAATTTTTGTAATAGGTAAAAGACAACGCTATCATTAAGTATTTCCCCTTTTAGAGGGGTATAAAGGTCTTTTTTATCCTTTGGAGTAGCAGTGACTGTTGAGATGGCACAATGAAACATAAGTACAGCAGATCTGTATTAAGTTGAATGCAGCAAGATTATCCGGTTTTCCAGGAGAAGAACTAATCCTTCCTTATGAAGCCCCCCTTGACCATTGTTTTGTTTGAACGGTCATCTAAGTTGGTGAATGCATTAGTATGTAGGATATGGAATTTATTACAGAAGGATATATGCTGGAGAACTGTTTTTCATTTATTTCATTTGAATTGTGGAATCTAAACATTTTTGCATTAGTTTTTAGATTGTTTCATTTTAGTGTCACCCTGTATTTAACTCGAATAGTCAATGAGATGTTTTGATTGGTTGATAAGGTTGACTGCACTGCTATTTGACTTATTAAAGCTAAACTCCAGGCAGATATAAAAGGCACAAGTGAATGCAGCTCCATGTTACATGCATTTTGAAATTTAGTATCTGTGATACACTGTGTATATATATATATATATATATATATATATATATATATATATATTTAATCCACAAATGGATGTGTAGTTTGATTTTAAAATGTCAAGAAAGGTCACTTTTTTTCTTGTTTTAAAAGAAATACAATCTGTACTATAAAGTAATACATCTGTACTATATATATATATATATATATATATATATATATATATATATATAATTTTTGTCAGTATCCAGTATGTCTGGTATCCCGAAATAATCCCTTCCTGTTTTTCCTATGCAGTGTGTAGAAATGTTGGGATGTGATATTTAACTTTGTATCACCATCTTGCAATCCCATGTACAGCAGAATGTAGTCTGGAAGATGAAGAAGCAGTACAGGGAGCCAGTCAGCTGTGTTGATATTTCAACACAAAAGTGTGGAGTAACATTAATTTAAACTTCTGCTTCCCCTGTCCAGTCACAGGCTTTAAGTGTTAGTTAGCTGCAGCATACAAAAATTTGATCACCTGTTCATCCAGATGTAGCTGTGCTGTGTGGCACTGCTGTGTAAATCTCAGGACTACATGGAAAGAAGTGCTAATTCTTTGGCATGTAAGACAGCTCCCTCCTGTGTATTACAATTGTGTATTTAGCAGATTATTTGTTCAGCTTTTGCAATGAGCAACTTGACCATTCCAGTTAAATCAGCATTTCCTTTCCTCTTTTACTTACCAAATAACCCTTTGCCACAGTTTTTCTATCATGGATTATACTCAGTTTTTTTAAATCAACAAAGGTAATGCCAATTCTATAACAGACTATCAATCTTATTTTTACCTTTAGTTAAAAACAATAGAAACACAAATCACATTTAGCAAATATATAGCCATACAGCAAAATCTTGTTCCTTGGTAGCCATAGGAAGAATATGGATGCAGTAAGCAGTTACCAACTCATTTCCATTTTCCAATCGGAAAAAAACAAAAAAAACAAACCATTAATTTATTTTAGTACAATAGCAGTTTTGTTATGAAACACTAAGTTTTTAGGACAGTGAAAATGTAAAGGACATTGAAAAAACTTCTTTCAGGTTCTAATGCTTAACTATAGACATGAATATTTTGTTAGACCACCTTTTTATTCAAAATATAATAATAAAGTATAGTGATTGTGCGAAGTCATTGTATGATGACTAAAGTGTGACCTTAGTGAGATGGCTCCCTTCCACCATTCACAACAAACATATGACGTTAATAATGCTAAGCAACTAAAATGAAGGCCAAAAGCAGCCGTTTTTGGTTCCTTGAACCATTAAAAACAACCACCAACCTCAAATAAGTGAATGCATACTGGATTAAAGGCCAATTTACTTGACTTCTTTTAAAGCGGAATGTCCATGTCTATGTATGCAGCTAACCTGACCAGTTTCTGGTATGTCTGCATTAGGAACAGGAAGGTATTTGTGTTCTTGAATTAGGAGTATATTTAATCCAGGAAGCTATAGCTAAAATGTTATATTGGGTAGAATGGGATTGGGGAGGAGTGTGAAAATAAACCTAACTTTGCACAGGAGGCATCAAAGACAGACATATGGTGGTAGGGGTCCTCCATAATGTAACTAATGGGTGCTAAGTTGTTCCTTTTTTTAATACCAACTGATATAGGAACAGTTGGAAGGAATTAGAGTGTGTGGTGGAGGAGCAGGTATTTGATGCACCTGGAAGTGTCGGATAACTTCAATTTCTGAGATCAACAACTTGGCAGAATTTTAACACATGGGCCATCTGAAAGTCTTTTACCCTCTTCTCTTCTTTTACTGCCTGGCATTAGCTGAATGTACTGACATGGTGGCTTTAAATACATATAAAAAGTGTCAGTTGTTTACAAAGCTAAAATGCATTGGTGATAACTGTCTATTTAAAAAAAAAAAAAAAAAAGCAGACAACATACAAGTTACTGATTGCTTACTTACAAATAAAGCAATGCAGTGTGCTCAAAGCTGCAAAAGTAAATATTTTCTATCTTAATGTTGGTAATATAGCTAAAATTTCACTTTTTGCCTATATTCCTCATGCTCTCTCTCTCGCTGTGTCGGTCTCCCCCCATCATATATATATTTTTGTGTATTTCATAACGTGACCATTTAGACACTTCTGCTCTCATAACCTCATAGCTTCATATTTGCACTGTGGTCAAATTGGATTCTCCCAATAATATTTGTAGGATGATAAGGGAGAACAAGGGCCTAATGGTTCTTTGTGTAACAAATGGAGCCTTCCATCACTTACTATCCATCCTGGGATATTGTGATAACTAACAAGGATATAAAGAACTAAACATTTATTTAAAATGGATGCAAAGCATAAGAAAGTAGCACTATAGACAAAAATTTCTTTGCATAGGCTGGGTAGATATAACTTTCTAGAAAAAGAGCTCAGGTACCATGATGCAAGTCTTAAATGCTTTGATTTGTCTTTATTAGCATGATGGCTTAAATTGGATGTGTAAGGGTATTAACAAAAGCACCAATAATTTAAATCCCAATTTATTTAACCATTTTAAATATAAGACAGTGTATAATGTGTGCCATCTAACTACTTATTTCATTTATGGGTGTTGAAGTTGAACTAATTTACCTCTGAGAAAATGTAAGGACAGAACTGTAGGCTACTTGTGGCACAGAAAAACTTTTAGGTATTGTATGAAATTAAAAAATCACTTACTGCTTACTGATACACGTTTGTAAAAACTTTGTTGAAGGGTACAGTGTATTAACCTCTGTTACCCCCATTTTTAATGTTTTTTATAATTCTTGTATATTTATTAAAAGTGATTTTTTAATTTCATACAATGCCTAAAAGTTTTTCTGTGCCACAAGAAGCCTACTGTTCTGTCCCTACATTTTCTCATAAGTTGTCCCTACTCGGACATTAAGGGCTTAGGCACATTAACCAAATTAAGTGGTTTCTATCAATTTACATCATTATTAGGAGGCTGACGACGTATTTGTTCCCAATCTAATCAATCTAAATTTACCTCTTTTTTTTCTTTCCTCCCAAAGACCTTTTCCAGCTTTGTGATCCTCGGCCGTCTTGATTGAGGATAGTACAATGAGCTGTGTATATGCAGCTAAATGTACACTTAAAAAAAAAGATTGTGAAAAGGCAGGTAAGTTTGTTATATTGCAGGAAAGACATATCATGTCCATTCTGCAATACCAAGCTCACACTTTTTACTTTTTAGGTTTAGTTCCGCTTTAACTAGTCTTATGCTTTTCAATTGGATATACACTCCTAAACCTAATTACCTTGGCAGAGTGGTTTAAAGGTTTGCTCCAGGTATGCACCCCCTCCCCACATTCCATAGTGGGAAGGTCATTTTCGAGTGCTCATGACAATTCGTATTGCCTGTCCACTGGTGCCCTACTCTTAGAACCTAGACGTGCAGATGACATGATGATATGGGAGGGGGGGAGGCACAAACATAATAGGTGGATTACTGGTCCCCACAACCAGACATGGCACCAGTGAGTGACTTTAATATCTGTCCCATTGAGTAAAATGCTGCTTTTGGAAAAAAAAAAAAATAAATGGGTTTAGGTATTAGTAATTTAAAATTATATTTATGCATTTCCAAATGTGTTGGATGCCTGGTACCCCTCTGAGCTCTGTGGTTCCTTTTGCTAACTTAGCATATAGCATAGAAGTGATGTAGAGCAGTGTTTTTCAACTTTTTTTGAGCCACGGCACATTTTTTTACATTGAAAAAATCCTGCGGCACACCACAAATCAAAAATGTTACAAAATGACACTCTGTAGCTAATTCTTTTGTCTCTAAGAATAAACAAGAAAACTGTTACCTACTGCCACCCACTGACATGGAAGAGTATTACATTACTCTGCCAGTCACTACAGCACAGACACTCGACAATGGTAATTAGATAATTTCCCACGGTACACCTAAAGATCTCTCATGGCACACTAGTGTGCCGCGGCACAGTGGTTGAAAATCACTGATGTAGAGGTCAGCATGAGGAACTACAGTGCTCCGCCAACAACCAGGAATCTGACACACCTTTAGGTGTATTGTAGCAGAAGATTTTTTTTTTGCCGTGGTACTTAACAAAGATCTCGGTGATACAGACAATAGGACAGATGGGTATAACTGTATTCATTTACATTAGGGACTTGAGTCTTTACAAAGACACACTCTTTTCCTCTTAGAAGCTCTAATAATGTACAGTACTATATAATATTAATCAACTGTGAGTAAAAGGTCTCTTTGCTTTGCAGAGCAAGAACTGAAGTAGCTGATGACAGCAATCTAAATAATTATACTAACGATTCTGGACCTTTAGGTCAATGGTGCTATGATAATTAAATACATGAAAGATTTAAAGGAATGGTGCAAAAATAATTTATGCCTCACTTAACCTTATGGGTTTCTATACATTTCTTAACATGCTATTCAAAAGTATAATTATTTTAAATAGTGGGAACACAGCTGTATTTACAATGAAATATACAAATTTTTGTAACACAGTGCAATGTAGAAACCATAGGGTTATAACAAGAGCTTTCGATGTTTGTTTTCTTTTACAAACACTGCTGCATACCGGCTCTATTCATATCTTGGCATCTTGGTGCATTGTGTTAATGAATGGGCATTGAGTGATGTTAACATATGTTCCATTAAGACCGCTCAAAAAAAAGGGAAAGGCACTATAAAATGAAAGAAAATGGACATGTATCATTTTTTACAACACAACCACAATGCATGATAGTGCGGTATTATAGTAGTGAGGCATTGCAAAGCGGCTCGTCAGACCTGCATTTCTGTAGTGCACTCGGCCATTCAAAATTCATGGTACATTAGGTGTGCTAACATAACATTGGGTGCATTGCTATAACCTAACACAATGGCAAAATTTGTTTTGGCTCCTAATGCTTTTTTCAGGAGCAAGAGTTACTGAAGTATGGACCAAGGAAGCTATCATTTTCAGAACAAAGATGAATACAGATAGTCCCCGAGTTAAGGACATCCGATATATGGACGACTCCTAGATACGAATGGGACTTTCCTGCTCGTTCATGTGCAGGACGGGAGGAGGGAGGTTTGCATGACTTGCAGAAGAAATCTTTTGCTGTTCTGCAACCCTTTGTAAGTCTTTAATGACCATGACAAACTCTGCAGTTGTTTCTTTTTGCATATCAAAGCACAGCTTGCTGCAGAAGTTAATGAATGTATAGGCTTCATAAAGTTTTTTTTAGCTTTGTTTGTGAATAATTCACAGTGAGGATTTTATACAGTAACCGACACAATGCTGCCTAATAATATGTTGAGACAAACATCTGTACCTGTTCTAAATTATATACAAATCAACTTAAGAACAAACCTACAGTCCCTATCTCGTATGTAACCCGGGGACTACCTGTATAGCAGCCCAGGTAGCTTTCCCATTGTAAGTTTTCTGGAAATGTCTTGTGTAAAAACAGCAAGCAATGGCCAGTTGTGTGTGTGCAGCCTTAGGTGACTCTAGTCATGCAATGGCTCAGGCCTTCTCATGTGAAATGATATTTATTGTAATAATTTGGCAAAGGTTCACAGTCAGCTCCCTACAAGAATCTTGTAGAGAGGGAGGATGCTTCTGACACCTCCAAGCAGTCACACGGTAAATTACTTTAGAAGCTTTAAAACGTGTCTCCCATAAGAACACTTCAGGCTTCCTGACTGCTCCCAACTGGAGAATTCATAATGACTCTGTCTGCGTCTCCTGTCGCCAGCTGTACTACGCTTGTGCTAAGTTTCCTCATAGAAACCTCATAACAGTCATTGTGGTTTGTGTTAGCTTCATCTCAAAGGACCCTGTTTGTCAGTGACTGAAAAAAGTGATTATAATTTCCATCATTGTGACCAATCGGGTGCATCATTTGATATTTTAGTAAAAGTGGGAAAGTAAGGGCTAGGGTAGCACGTAGGGTAACACAGACAGTTCTCTTTTAGTCATGTGGCCCACTGTAACCTCAGAGACCTTGGTAGTGAACAGGTTAGAGGAGGAATACTGAGCTTTGCAATGTATCAGTATCCTCACAATTACTGCAGCCACTCTCAATATTAATGTACTGGGTGGTCAAATAAAAGTCAGGCACTCTAATGTTTAGTTGGACCACCTTTCTCTTTGATTATGGAACACATTCGCTGTGGTATCATTTTGATAAACTTATGCAATGTCACATTTATTTCTGCCCAGGAAATACCAAGATTGTGTTGATTATTGTGTTGATTATAATTCCCAATGGGGTGCAGGTCAATGGCTGCCAATCCATGTGTCTCACTCTCCCTGAAATACATTTTCACCATTTGAGAATGAATAATCCTGGCATTCATCATCTTGGAACATACCTGTGCCATCAGGGAAGAAAAAGTACAATTGTGGAAAAAACTGATCATTCGTTCATAACATTGCTGAACTTAAACTTGACTAGCTGAAACAACACCAGAACATAACACTCCCCCTTTAGGCTTCCTGACTTTTTTTGGCCAGGCAGTGTGTTTATAGTATTTTTATCATATTTTTTGGAACATTTAAAATATGGATAATTCTATTTTCTGAACTTTGAAATATGCTTTTGCGTGCCTACTTCTGGATTCAATATATTTATTATTTGATATATTAAAATATATTTTTTTCCATCTGTCTACCAAACAGCAAGATTGTAAGATGTGTGGGGATTGCAAGAAAAATCTGTAAAGGTTTTCCGACATTGTCCAAAAAAACTTTTTGCTTGGATTTGGGCTATCATGGAATAAATGTAGGGATCATTCACACAAGCTTCATTGGGCTGAGTTGAGCTTTGATTCCCAATGCAATAACAAATCAGTTTGCTGTATGGCTTTAGTTGACATCAACATGCTGCACTGGTGGCCTTAAAAAAAGGAAAACGAAAAAATACATGTTGCATTTGAGTGCCTGCCTTCTAACCTGCTGAAATTCCTCACAATGCATGGATGAGATGTAATGCATTTCAATGTGGTGCACACCACATCTAAAGCATATAGCACATCTAAAGCATATACATTTTGCTGAATAAAAGAAAAAAAAAGAATCCAATGCATGTTAACAATGCATTACAGCAAGTGTTACAAATCACACTAATGCACACATTGTAAGTTCCATGCATGCTGTGGTGTAAACAAGTCTTTATTTGTGATAGGGGCCTGTGGGTATTTGTGTACCTGCTTTACCTTCACCACTTGATCATTATTTTCAATTATAAACACAGCATGTCTGGAGGCTGTTGTATGAGACATATCAATTATGTGAGCCTAGTGAAGCAAGAAAGATAGCTGTGGCGCTACTAAACCTGTGGAGGACCACATTGCATTCAAATTAACCTCTATGGTTTAACCTTGATGATGGCTATAGGACCCACAAATGTACCTAAACCCAAGAATAAGTCATTTAGGTACCGTAGTTGTTGTATACTGTGGCTGCATTAGTTTGTATTTTACAGGTTGCATGTACATTTGCTGAAAGTACAGAAAAATATCTGCTGGTCCTAATAAAAATGCAGCACCCTTGTAAGTTCATGTATCTAATGTTATCAGTGTCCCAAGCTATCTTCTGTGAATCACTATAATTCAAATACTAAGTGCTTTAATTATGTAAATCTGTAATGTTCTTTCTTTTTCAAAATGCAATGGAAAACTATTCTTTTATATAGTTTTGGGACTATACTGCACTATTGCTATACGCTAGTACAAAATTATTCAAACAGCATGAATGGAATGCCCTAAGTCAGGGGTGTCAAACTCAGGCCATACAAACAAACTCAAACTATACAATGGGTTTTCCCCAGTGAAATTTATGAATTACTGAACAAACAAAAATGTCAGATTTAAAGTCATATTTATGATTGGCTTGGTGCAAAATCCTACTGTGGATTAAAGTAACGGGAATCTAGTAGAGTACATTCTGATGCATATTAACCCTACCAGCTTTATCAATTTTCCCATTTTTTCCCCATATATTACCTTCAATTTAGGGAAAAGTCACATTTTATTTTATATTTTTTTCCACTAAGGACTGATTTTCACCAGCCAACCTGATCCTCCTAGCAATTCTGAGGGGCAGCTTTGACACTATGTTTTACGAGTTGTACTTGATTTTGATTGGACATATTCCCACCTTGTTCAGAGACTCAACATGTTGGTGGTCAGTTTTTAGGAAAACAAATATCTCAGTTCCACTAATCTTTAGTTGTATTCCAAATCAGGAGAGTTGCTTATGGTGACAAGGCTGCTCCTCTATAGAACAGGAAATAAACATTGTCTTCTTGGTGCCGGTGGCAAAGCCACCAAGTAAAAAGGGGACCAATGCATCTATTAAGACTGAAAAGATGAGATCCATCACCATTTTGATTTGGGGTTCAGGTACAATTTGAAAAACACAGACTACATGCTCACCAAATAAGCGGTAATACTGACATGAGATAAGAGCAATTTTAACACTCTGACCTTACCTTGAAGTTTTCAGAACCAGATTAGAGATAGTGTCCTGGGTAAAAAGACAAAAAGTGCCGATGGTAAGTGCTGGCAAGTCATATATTAAAGCCATATTACCAGAAAACAGCTGGTGCCTAGATACCATGCGTAACCCATTTCAAGAATTGTTATTTCCTGTCCTGTCTCATTCTGATGAAACTGACCATATTACTGAGTAGTGATAGCCAGGAAACTACTCAGCAGCTCTGTAAATGTAATGCATAGCAGGGGTTCAAAGTAGGATGAAAATCCCCGGGGAGGAAGGGAGGACAAGCAAACCAGTGTAAAGGTTTATCCCTTCTTGTATTTCCAGCTACAACTGCCAATTTCCATCATGGTAGATCTTTGCATGCTGTGCTGAATGGAGGTTTTACCACTCCAAGATTGTCAACCCCCATGGCTGCTTGCCACCAACAATCACCTGCAGAGATTGGCTACGGACAAATATAACAGGTTTGTGTTTAAGAGGTGTTTATAATGTATTGCTTTTGCAATGTATTCACCTTGGTTTGTGTAGAGAAGCACATACTGATTGTAACCCATTAACAGTAGTTCTTAGTGATTTCTGTACATACCTACCTGTACAACAATGTAAATGCTTTGCATTCAGTTATAGAAAGTAGTGGTCAGAGTTGGCATTGTAATGTCTTGGTTTGGCTGCTACCATCTGTTGGAAAGAGCCATAGAAGCAAAAAAGAATCTTAAAGGTTGTTTTCCTGCTTTTATACTGCCCTATCCAGAGACTCATGTCTCCTACCTACTGCCCATTACAGTGCTGGAATTTATGAGTGTTAGGAGACTTTGTTTCAGCCATTCAATCCTTTAACTTTTGGGAAACAGTAGTAATATAGGGGTTGAAGGAAGGAATCAGAACATAGTGAAAGTAAACGTAAAATGCTTAATGGATCAATGGATGCTGCAATTAGTGAAAAGGGAAAAAAAAAGTAGAACAGGCAACTGTAGGGGTTTTTATAGAATGGTACTGGCCTTCAGGATTGTCTTACTGACAGCATCAAGTTCGAGGTGGCCTCACAACTAAAACGTGATGCCTAGTGAGTGGCCCTAGAACATGATCGCGTCAACTTGTTGCATAATGGAGGATCACTTCTTTTGAAATAGGAATTGCAGAATCATGGACAATTTACAACCTTTGTCAAGGACAAACTTTGCTTTACAACCCAACTATGTATTTTCTACAACATCAAAAATATGAGTAGGTTCCATTAATAAAAACTATGGGGCTTTCATCATCATCCCTAGCAAAGGCTTCATTTTGAATAATTTATTTTATTGGTCTTATGATGTTATTTTGTTTATCAAATTTCAATGGACATAAACCCACAAAAAATGCAATATATTGCAGCTTGCAGTGTTTATTTGTGGTGGCTGCAATTGTTTTCATGTTTTATGTTACTTGAATATCATGTCAGTGATACATCTTCAGTTCTGGAGTGAGGAAGCTAACGCACTGATCTCATTAACAATGTGCAGCTAATTTTTGAAAATATATAAGAATAAAAATCAGCAACAAGTAGTTCAGGATCAGCTGGCATGATAAACAGATGTTCCTTGAACTTATTGAATAGAGAATATATATAACAAAACAAAAGGAAACAAGAGAATAACATAAAGTTATAATACAATAGAGTTTACACACACTTTATTGGGACTTCTGATTAGATAACTTTACCCACCAGTTGCTGTGTGAGATAGAAAAAAAAACATTTCCACATTTATCATCGTAGGAAAATCCATTATCTTTTATTTATTTCAAAAAGCAATTCCTAATATTACCTTTAATGTACAAAATATACATACATATTAAGGCCTTACTATCAATACATTTTTCTTTACACGTGTTACATAAATATACATACACACATCATGTAATAACATTGAAAAAAGCCAAGGTAAGGTATGCATTTTTGAAACCAGTAAAAGATAAAGATATACTTATTAAATTAAAAATATTTTTTTTTCTACCTCATACAGTTACTGATGGGTATAGTCGCAAAAAAACAGCATTTCAAACCTAACAAAAATTAGGTTCACCAGCTCCATCCAAAAGCTCCAAAAAAATGCTCCTTTCTAATGTAAACTACACCTGGTTATCACTTACCTTTATGGCAGCCTGTGTCCTAAAACACCATTGTATCTGCTCTCCCTAAGCTAATCGTGGTTCCTATTGCCAGTTTTACAACACTACAGAATATAGGGGCCATTGAGATAAACTATGGTGTACAGCAGGGCTAGAAGATAGCCAACACAGATAGCAATACCTGCATTGACCAAAGATCTGCAACACCGTAGAATTTTAAAGCCAAGGGCCACAGGAAAGGTAAGTCTGCCCCTTCTTTTACAGGCTGGATTTATTTTACCTTGATACTAATGACATGGAGACGTAATCAAAATTATTGTTAAAGCTCCTCAAGACTGGAGAAAATTGACTATCATGGGAGAACCTGGGTGATCCAGCAAACCTGGAATGATTTGCAGACGTTTGGCAACTAATGACAATTTTTTAGGAAATCCATTCCAGCTTTGTTGAATCAATCAGGTTTTTGTATGATAATCTTAGAGAGCTTTATTAAATCAGGTCCTATGCTCAAAAGATTCAGTGATATTACAGCTATTCTGCTTCTACTGTTTCCTAGTTTAGAACAGAAAATGACTCTTGTAGTGTGGAAAGTCAACTCATCTCGACTAAACCGATCATCATTATGTTTTTGTCAATGGATGAATTTTAAACTACTGTGCAATGATTATTATAAAGCACTCCACCTGCTGTCATGTAATCATGCTAATTCCCCAAGGAATACATTAAAGTGGTCACAAACACATGTACTTGTAGTTGTATATTTTTAGTGAACGCAAGGATTGGAAAATCTCTTCTTTTTTACAACAGAAAGAATAAACACGTGAGAAAGAAAAACACAAATAAAAATGCTTCAATGCACAAACATGCACAAAATGATGCTATAATTTTCTGAAACATGCTACACAGACACTGTATAGCATTTTTATTACAGACGTGTAAAAATGCCTTAAAGTGCAAGCTAAGTTGGACCTGAACTCAGAAAGTAAAGATGTGCTATCCTGTATGCAGCATCTAGAAATTTAACATTTGTGCCTTAGCAGTTTTGTGAAATATCTATCTTTTGTCCTCAAATTCTTCCTAAAAATAATAATGCACTGTTAGTCCCAGAGATTTGGAATAAGGTTTGGCCATGTGAGCACTGTGCTACTCACTGCTCTTCTTGCTGGAGAGTAAGCTGTACCAGAGAACCTGCAGTGCAAGCATCTCCCTGCTTCTGTTTAATTACTTTTGTGGATCTCTGCTTCCTGACCACAACCCCACTAGTAAGCAGATCACTAGTCATGAAGGAGGCAGCTCTTATATAAGAAAGTAAGGCCTCTTTCAGATGTGCAGTCCAAAACTGTGCAGTTGACCACTCCAGGCACAAAGCAAACTGTTGTTATGTGACCAGGAGCAGCAATCCACATCTCAGGTCAACACATTTGCACACCCTTGCATTAGCGTAGGTAGAGCAAGAATGTGGCAAGACGGACATGTCCCTTTTAGGAACCACACAACAAATGAAAGCGTGTACAAATGCCAGGGCAAAATGGTTCCCAATAGCTCCCATTTGGTGGAGTGAAGTTGTTGTGTGCGATAAACCACTGAGCTTTACTTCAAGTTTGTAACTAGTCTAAACCCCTTCTCCTCTGCCACAATGATACGCAAGGCATGGAAAATCAGTAATGTGTATGAGATCAGCTGCAATCCAATGATTCCATTTGCTTCATTTTTAATTGACGAAACTCCCACGGTTTTTGTTTTCTTAAAAAATCAAAGAACACACAAGAATACCAACTCATTTTTATAAGAGTGTCATCTATTTCTCATTGCAGTTTACCTCTTTCAGAAAACAGCCATTCAGCAAAGAGATAATGAAACCAACCCTGAAAACAACAAACATAGAATTCTTATATTTTTTTTTTAAACAAAATAAAGTGAAATAATAAAAAAAACCATTTTTTTTGTTTCTAAAACCCATGGTTAAAACCTGATACAAACAGGGTAATTTTTAACCCTTTAGCAGTGACTGTCAAGAAGCCTCAAGTTCTGCAGGCTGCCAAAGAGTTAAGCTATAAGTATATTTATATATATATATTTATTTTCATATTTATTTTCTCTCTCTCTCTTTACAGCAATCATTGCAAATATAGAAATTTGTATCTGTACAGTGTAATAGTGATCACAGTTTCAAATGCAGCTGTAGGTGTCAATGAGAGCCTCCTCAAAGTCTGCACTGGAAGACTCAGTTGAAATTAAAATTAACGTAAACAAAAAGAGTAATGTTCCAGTCTTGTCGGTGTTATTTCATGTATTCTTTTTTGTTTTGTCCTGCAGATGAAGGGAAGGAACGAAATTCCACACGAGTCAAACCACGCAAGGCGGAATATGAAAATACATGCGATTAGGCGTACAGTTCAGACCACTCCCTCTAGCACACTCTTTAAGTCTTTTTTTTGTTGATGTTTTTTATACTTTTGTTTAAAAAATGTAATTCCTCTTCACAGTTTTAGTGTATATATAGTCTTCTCTGATTTGGTGCATACACTCACCTTAAGTGAGTTATGTTTATTTCAGGCCTTTTATTTTCATATTATGATATATATATGTATATATATATTTTTCTTTCCGTTCATTAAGACAGTTTAGAGTAAAAATTAGCTGCTGCTAGTTTGATTTTGGTCCTGTTAACCTCTTTTCCACTAGAGCCCTACAGAGGGCTGTACCCACAATGCTCTGCTGGGCTCTCTGGCCGGGGCAGGGTTAGGAATTGTAAAAGAAAAAATGAAGTCACGGGTAGCTGGAGGCAAAGGGAAGAGGTGAGGACTCAGGACTTGTGCTGGGCAGAGACACCCTTCCAGTAGTCTAAGATATCATGAAGATCCTCATCTTTGGCAAACTGGACCTTTTTGCGCAGAGCGTGGCCGGCTGCCATGTACTCTTCCTCTTTGTGGCGCTTGCGGTGGAGTTTGAAACGCTCCCAGATGCTGTGGGAGGGCTTGCATGAATATTCTGGACTTGAAGAGTAGCTTAGGTTGTGGTAGTGAGGTGAAAGTTGGGAATAGGCCAGTTCCCTGGGTCTGGGCCGGGTTAAAGGTTCCAATATAGAAGTTTTACGCACTCCCATGTTTTCATGCTGAGGAAGAGGCTGTTGTTGCTGCTGCTGTTGCTGCTGTTGCTCAGACTGATGTGAGCCTGGGTAGGAGTGCCGATGCTCTGTGTATTGGCGAATCTTTTCAGCTTCTGCTCTCAATATGGCAGCAGCTGGAGTCACAGTGAGGATGGTGTCAGCAGTTGGGGAAGTCTTCTCAATGTATTTTGTTTCAGATTTGTGTGCCGATCCTTCAGACCGAAAGGATCTGGGGCTGCGGATAGATCCACTGGAAGATGTGCTAGAGCGTTTTTGTGGTCCTTCCATGCTATGATGCCTCTGTAAGGGGTGACCGTAGCTTTCTTTATACACTGGGGAGAGAAAACCATGTTTGCTTGGTATCTGTTCTGATATTAATACTAGCTGGGGCTCTGCTGTAGACACAGCTCCAGACTTCACCCCTTGAAATGAAGTGGTTTCTGATTTCAAAGCATCTATACAGTTATTAATAATCTGGTTAACTTTGTCCACTTCTTTAGCAATGGTGGATATCTCTGCCACAGAACTCTGTGTGTCTGGGGGCATTGACAATTCACAATCCCTTCTCTCAGGCTGTTCACCAGTTCGTACTTCCATGTAGTTCCCTTTTGTAGCCTTAGGTGTCTCACTGGTTTCTATAAGTTTGTATTGCTCCACTTCCCCCACTGATGGCAAGTAGGGAATGCGTGACATTGTCTCTGGACCCATCATCTGACCTTGAGACAACTGGCTGATACTGGGGGTCTCCATTTCAGGACCATATTTCAGTTCAATAATTGTTTTCTTCATAATACTACCGGCCTTTTTGTGCTTTTCCTCTTTTTGGCGCCTTTTGCGCAGGCAGTAATAGACGATCCCCAGAATGATGACCATACCAAACAGGCAGCCAAGGATAGTCATGATATAGTGAGTGGCGGTGGAAGGCGTAGGCACATGTTCTTGTTTGGTATGGCTGCGTGTATAGAAGGCTATGCAGGTGTGGTTGAACCTGAGAGAGTTGCGAATAGATGCAACACAGTAAGTGTAATTTGTATTGGGTTTTAACCCATCCAACTTAATGGATTCTTTTTCTGACTTCAGGTTCCGAATGTCAGTAAAGAAGCTATTATTGTATTGAACCAGGATGTACATCTTGCTGTAAGGGTATGGGATTTCGGCAACTAAAACTGCATCGGAATGCGTTTCTGTGTTTAAATTAACACTGAGACTGACTTTGGAATTGGCAGGAGGAGTGTAGACATTAATTAGGGGTGTAGTCCCATCTCCAGAAAAACACTCTTCTTCAGAGCAAGGGCTTTCAGGAGGGCCAGTGGTGGCTTGGTACCTTTGAGATGTCAAATGTGGCATCATTGTATATGAACCGTCTTTGCACAGAGCGGACAGCATGCCAAGAGCATTGCGGTAGTTAGATCTTCCTTGACCCAACAAAAAGTAACCACTGTAGTCCGGAGGGGAATCGCACTGCATGCGGTCAAAGGTACGTGTCATATTTGTGAATATGTCCAACCACTTTAGGAAGCCCAGAAGCTCACATGAGCAATAGAAAGGATTACTGTACAGCTCACACACAGTTAACTTACTGAGACCTGCAAAGGTGTTACTATCCAGTCTCTGGATCCGATTCATTGACAAGTCAATGTTCATAATATTTGGGCACTCCCAGAAGGCATTAGGAGTCACAGTTTCGATGAGGTTCGCTTGGAGGTAGAGATACTCCAACTTGCCCAGCCCCCTAAGAATTCCCTCTGTCAAATTTCTTAATCTATTGTAGCCAAGCTGGAGAACCTGCAGATTGAACTGACCTGCAAAAGCTCCATCTTCAATGTAAGACACCTCATTCTTGGTGAGGTTGAGGTACGTCAGGTTGCCAAAACGGCTTAGTGATGAGTAGTGGACACTCTTAATTTTATTCTCGTTAAGCCGAAGGTCCACAATGGTGCTGTTAATGTGCTGTGGTATAGACTCATAGGGTGGCTGGTTTTGACTGCAAATAGCTAGCCAAACAAAACCTTTGTCCCCTTCGATTAGCCAGCAGTCTGCTTGTACTTGGCCCGTATATAAAAGGGCAAACAGAACAAACATCCATAAACAGAGTGCTGGAATTTCTATTCCTTTTTGACCTGCCATTGTGAATTATGCTCCAGAAGCAATGCTCCTTGGTATGTTCTAGATTTGTGGAATAAAGTAAATTATAAAATGAAAGTGATGTCCCCTTTTTTCACTTTTCTCCGCATCTGTACAATATAAAATGTTCTTAACATTGAGCGTTAATTCCAGTTCTTGCCAGAGGAAGACTTGGGATGAGTCGAACAGTCTACTCTGTAGGTGTGTTGGAAGCAAATTCCTTGTGCATATTGAAGTCTGAATCTGGAGTCCCCAAAGACTGTTGCTGGTTTTTCTCTAAGAAATTATTCTGAAGTTTGCAGGCCCATCTTGTTTAGCCATTGGAGGTCCATCATCAAGATGTATTCTTCCAGGCAGTTAAAGATTTCACAGTGCTCCAGACGTCTTCCTAAAAAAACAATGCAGATATGATTATATATTTAATATTGTTTCTTTTTATCTTTCAAAACATTCTGGCTGAAAACTAAGAGAAAACTCTCAGTACAGATATTAGCTGATGACAAATTATATATATACCATTCTGACAGAGTTCCTGCAATAAAGGTAATTACACCAAAGCTAATAATGTAACACACAATAAAACCTTCAGCTTCTATATTGTATTGAGTCTATATTTTAAAAAAAAAGTTAGTTCAAAAAGTTACTAACATCTATACAATAGGTAATATGCACTGGTGGGTAACATTTTGAAAATTAAAAATGATGGTTAATCTACCAGTCCACGTCATAATTATATTGGATAATATAATACTTTCAGTCTTATATAGTAAAGCTTCACACTCCGGTTACCCGTCCTCGACCTTGCTTTGTTTCTTAAAGAGTAATTCCAAATAGCAATTTAAAGCAGTCAGAGAAGTCCACTCAATTTACATTCATATGAGTTCTCTGTGAGCACACAGCAGACAAAATTTAAAGCACATCTCACAGGGTCACCAAAAGTGCACTTTCCTAAAACTTGTTCCATAAAATTTACTTCTGCTTGTGTAACAAGTCCAACTCAAACAAATTTTAAACAGAAAGATGGATAAGTGAAGAGTTGCTTTTTGTGTTTTTTGTCTATAGGACATTTTGTATTGGAGAAGTGGCAAGAGACAGCTATGCTGATAAAATGAAGGACTGGGTTGTGTCTCGTGCTTGCTTCTCAGCGATTGATTTTTACATTTGAGTGGAATGTACCTTGCAAAGAGTCAATAAGCTAAACAAATGTACTGGCTTCCA
The DNA here is from genome assembly GCF_032062135.1 of Pyxicephalus adspersus. Classification (NCBI taxonomy): domain Eukaryota; kingdom Metazoa; phylum Chordata; class Amphibia; order Anura; family Pyxicephalidae; genus Pyxicephalus; species Pyxicephalus adspersus. The sequence continues at coordinate 19,899,238 of NC_092864.1, read as the reverse complement.
GCTTTACCGCCTGCAGACTCGTTCTGAGTCAATGAGACACTAGTTAACCAAGGATAACATGACATATTTGAATCTTCAAACTTTAAAACATGTTGGCTAAAAGGAGCTTTATTATTTTAATTCTGGCAGGTTTGCTTCTGGTAAAGAAGTCCATGGGACAACATTAATATCTAAAGCTAAACTCAAGGCAAACAACTTAATACACAGAGGAAATTTAAACTGTTTGTACATATAGGAGTTGGTTTTTCTTTCATAGGATTTAAATTTCTGTCCATCCATGACTTAAGTCTTTAAACCTTGCAGTGTGGAAAGAATCCCACAGCAAGCATAGATTTGACATTACTGGAGTTACATAGTAAGTCAGGTCGAAAAAAAAAAAAAACCTTGGTATAATTCGTTCCATGGGAAAAAATTCTTCCTGATTCCATGATGCAATCAAATGTTCCCTGAATCAACAGTCATCCTTAAGTTCATTACATTTATTTATGATGGCACTGTTTTGGACTTTTATAATAAGGACTAACTAGTACCCTCATCAATGGTAATGTAGTCTGGGCGATCCTTTAACTAAGCTGGAAGACAACAAATGGTAGATATCAATTAAACACCTTTACAGGCCAACTGTATGGTGCTTTCTTACCAGGACGTTTCTCACCATAATAAAGATGTTTCAAGGCCACATGCATACGCTAATATAAAAGAATAATAACGCAGGGTCAGCTGCTCTGAAGCATCAATACAACAGACATTGCCTTATTACATATTGCATCAAAAGCTATTTTAATTATTTTCTTCTATGCCCAATAATAACATATGGGGAAATAATGGAATAGGTTGCCATTCCTCCAAACCTGTAAGCAAGTATGGTAGAATAATCTTTTTCTTTCCCAACTTTTGACTTTTTACCTATTTACAGTCTTATAGTGAGTAGTTTAGCACCTGGTACTAAAAGAAAATACCATTTTATAGCATGTTGTTAATGAGCAGCGAGGAGAATGACCTTGAAGTTGACCTCTGATGTGTTTAATCCCCAACATTACAAATCTTAGGCAGTTCATTTCTGTCTTTGTACTTTATATACAAGTTTCTCTCTCACCCAAAATGACTTTCTGTTGCCACACAGTCGTGTAATAAACACATTTTATCAGGAGTAGAGTTTAATTTCAGCTCATTAGAGCAAGCAATTTGACGGTTATTTGCTTTCCAGAGTGTGAATGGAATGGCAGCATTAAGAAAGGAGAAACATAAGAAGGCTAATCTCACAGTTTACTGGATTGCTGTGACATGTCTAGGGAGTGGAGACCTTGTTTTAGACCAAAGGATATTTCTTTCATACTTCTTTTTTGCAGAGAAACAGATACTCAGAGGACATCTGTTGCATGCCATATGGGAAGCCAGCCAGCTAGCGACAATCATTGCTTTCACAGGCAGCAAGAAATGGATTTGTCTCTCTATTAAAGCTGAATGACAGAGGAAAAGTCGAAGCTGAATTACAACAGGCTGTACATGACTTTAAATTGTAATCACAATGGAATGAACACAATATAGTATATTGAATTAAAGTAAGCTGTCATGCCAGGACTGGTCTGCCCATATGGCAGTGTTGACACATACCAGAAGGGCTGGTGGGTCTCAAAGCACTTTTTTGCCTTGGAGAATCTTGCTGATTTTCCAGATTTATTAAAAGCAGAGTTGTTCTTTGCCCACTTAAGGCAAACAATGGGTTTACTTCAATCCTCCCATCCCCAGCAGTATGCTGGCACTATATGGCAAGAACCTACTTTATATCTGCTTTATAAGGAACCTGTCTTGTCCATTTAGGGGGGAGGGGCATTCATCTTTTCTGTGATACCCTCCACCTTTTTTTACAGAAATACCCCAAACTATTGGATACTGGGTAGTAGCCAGGATGGAGCACCAATGCACTGGGGAGAGAAACCCTGTTTTAGTTCTGGCTAAGATGCAAATCAATCCAATGCAAATTATCCAATGTCATGTCACCCAACCACAACTGTATTTTTAATGGCTGACCTTTGGGTTTTATCATTATAAATTCTTGCTGTTGTTATCTGATTTAAAACCATGGTCACATTTTATTTGGCAGATTATTCACTACTGAAATTCCTGTGCAGATTTTAGAGGGTTAAAGCCAGCTCCACTCTCTGACCTAATTGCTGCTTTGCTATTAGAAACAAAATGGAAGACTCACCCAAGCAGAGTAACACAGAAATTAAAATGATGAATTACAAATTATAAATGTTTAATCAGGCATGCACAAAGAGAGGGGATTTGTATATTTTTTTATCGTTAAAAGGCACCAAAAGTTAAGGCAAGCGCAGGCTATTCATTTGCCTGCAATAATTCAAGCAGACAGCTCTAAGATGGCACAGAAAACCTTTATTAATGATTAAATATACCTGAAACGGCTCAGTGTACATTCATCAACTGTCAGGCGCCAAGACAGTGGATGGTATCCAATATGTACATAAACTATCTGGATATGAAGATAGGATGCAATCATATATACACAATAGTTGGGTAGGATATATTGGGCTTCATTTATTAAAAAAAGGCAGAATTCTAACATTAGATACATTGCCTATGGCAAGATGAGAGATTTCAGTCATTTGTCTATTGCTTGTTAGAAAATGAAAGGTTCTGATTAGCTTGTGGGTGATACAAGTTTTGTATTTTCTGCAACATGGACACTTTTTAAAAAATAAGTATCTTCACCTGTCTATTCTAAAATATAACACAAAATCTAATAACCCCCCCCCTTAAAAAAAAGTACATACCTGCAGCAATCTAAAAGTACCCTACATACGGAGAAGCCAGGAGGGGACAGGCAAAATATCAAGAGGTGAAAAGGAAATTTAGACAACTTTACAATTATTTTTAGGCTTGCCTAATTATATGCTACTATAATTTAAGAAGATTTATACCCCCCTATGTGTTCAAACACTGGCTAGTTATTGGGTCCACATGGGTTCAACAGCCACTGAGATTATGAAAATCTAAAATATTCAACATTTTTGAATTTCATTACCTTCTCATATGTACACCACTGCAAGTTTCTCTCATTAACATACCAATAGATTCATCCTGGTATCCCATGGTTTCCTATAGACATTCACTTTCAGCCACTGGATGGTCCTGCATATATAGTAATAACATGATCTGCGGCACAAATAAAAACACTACGTGGTAGAGATGCTGGGACAGCCAGAATTCATTGATCTCTTTTAATTTCCAGAGAGAAGTCATTGCTCATATGTCCATAAAAAATACATTATATGCTTGAAAACAAACCTGCTATGACTTAAGTATAAACCTAGGAGAGACAATGTGGAAATCACTTGTAACATTCAAAGTAGTAACTAGTAGAAATGCCAATACAATGATCATGGATAAATACATCCACAGCATGCTCTGTTTAAAACATTTACTTAAAAGGAAAAAAAAAAATCACTTCTGTTCATGGTAGTTGGTCACTAGTAGATGGCGCTGTGTCACCTTGTAAAGTGTGTAAAAATTTAATAATGGTCAAGATGTTTGTTTGTTGTACACTTTACATAAGGACACAGCACCATCTTGTGGTGTGACCCGAGTATAAACCTCTTTTTCGCACTTTTAATGTGTACCTAACTTAATAACTTAGAAAACAAAATGTCATTAGGAGCTAGTACTATTTGACAAAAGAGAAATGTAAATGTTTATTTCATAAAAACAAAATATAAATCTCTGGCTCCTGATGGCTTGTTGTTTAGGCTCTACACTGTATGGCACATCATGTAGTGTAGAACCATGTGGACAATGTACTTCCTGATCATGCGCAGGATGTGTTACAACATCAGTGGTCATCCAATGAAGAAGATCGCCCAACTTCACAGAAGTCAGTTGTGGAGCTGGTGCCAAAGATTGCACCTTCTGAGCATGCAGCAATTACAGGCCCTGGAGGAAAGCTGCACACGCGCGTGTGCTATATTCGTCAGACACTTACCACCCACTAAGTTCAGTTCTGCTTTGTGACAAATCTTGATTTATACTTAAGTATATGTATATATATATATATAATTTACTGCTTGTGAAGAAAATGTATTAAATACATAAGTATAAATATTATATTGAAATTTTTTTTATTAATGTTAGTCAGATTCATTCCTTTTTTGAATTTGGCTAAAACCGCAGCTCTTGTTATGTGGTATTTTATCATTTTCTAATCTATTTTTATATATAACAGTGATGCAGAAGTTCCTTTAGAGAGAACATGATGCTGAAATAATAGAATATAGAATGTTTTCGCAAAGACATTAAACAGATAAAAGGACTGTTCAGCTTTTTATATCTCTATAGATAAAGTAGCAACCAGGTGCACCGGATAAATGGCAGGAAAACATTAGCTGTTCAACAGGTCGCCCATATATTTCTGGATCTGTTTAAATATAATGTTTATATGTTTGACAGCATTGCACCTTTACAGGTTAGATGTCAAAGTTTTGAGTGGTATAATAAGTAGCATGTGTTCAGCTTGCTTGTACAGTAAACAAAGCCATATATCAAAGTACTCTTCCCATGTTAAAGGCCTGCTAGAGTGAAAAATATTGTATTCTGGTAAATGTATCTGATTATTACCTGTAATGATAGTATTTAATATATGATCTCTTTTTTTTGATATATTGTTCCACATTTATGTAGAGACCAAGCTGTCCAAGGGGGTTTGAAGAAAACATATACCTCGGCAAGGAGTTCCTACATTAGTTAGTATTTGTTTTTATGGATTAGGTTAGGGATAAGTGAATTTTTCCAAATTTTATTTAATCAATGTTTTTCCAACTAAAGCAAAAAACTGATGAATCTTTTTCTATTATTTGCATTGAAGGCTACCTACTGATAAAGTTATCAAAATTGCTCGGGAAGTGTGTGTGGGAGTGTGGGAATGTAACCAAAATGAAGGAAAATAAAGCCAATTTGTTTTGGAAATATATGGTTTTATTTGTGGATGGTAATCTTTATTAGTCAAACTCAGCCAGGTGGGACTGATGCTATAATGTTTACATTTAGAATGACTACAGCTGGTACTAGTGGGGTTATCCACTTTATGTAGTGACGTAGGTTAGTCTGCCACTTTAGCTTCTGTCATTTAACCTGTCCACAAGCTCAGACTCCTGTGCAAGAAAACATCACTGCTCCACAATTGCACTCAGATGTCCAGAAAAAAAATCCAGGACCACTACTGGGTTAAAAATAGGCCCCTGGGAGTGGATAACTATGTGGTTCTGTAATGCCAGTCAGAACAAGTCCTAAATAGTTATCTCTTAGCACCACATCGTAGACTAATTAAGATTAACAGCCACAAATAGATCAAAATAGCAGCATTGTCAAATTTCTTCCATCAGTGCAACAAAAACTTATTATATTTCAATCAGAATAAGGTATGTTTTGCTTGGATCATCTCTATATAAATTATTTTATAGGCTAGGATTAGCCTTTTTTTTGTTTATTGCTTAAAGTATATTCAAAACTACATATCCATCCGAGGGTACCATGCCCACGGGGTGACAATGCTGCCTTGCAATTTCACTGCAGAGCGAACAGCATAATCACCCTGTTAAAGGAAGTGGAAAAATAACAGATATACTGACAGAATCAGTAATAAAACAATGTTACCGAGGGACCTAGAAAAACAACTGAATCATATATATTATTTTTTGCTGTTGAACAAGGTTAGGGTTGCTGGTTCAACAGGAGGAATGCACAATTTCTGTTTACTTCAAAGTAACTTGCTCTTTTCTCAAAGTACCATGCTCTTTCTACATTCATTCTCAAAGTGTCAGCCTCAACACTTAAAATCTCAAGTATTTTGGTATAAAGTATTTACATGAGGCACAGAACATGATGAAGAACAAGATACTTAAATGATGAAGTGTTCTAGTTTCTTCTGGCATATTGCTGCCTATTTGAGTGCTATCACCTCTGTGAAGCGGATGTTCCCCCAGCACCTATTCTTCCATAATTACATTTACATTGTGCTGGCGGTTATCTCTGCTGTCCTCCAAATGTGTGAAGAATACGCTCTCCCAAATACATAATACTCATAACACGCCATATAACTTACCATTCACATAGGCAACCATTTATAATGGAAATTTAAAAATCTGACTTCTTAACCTGAATTAAGAACTAAACTGGCCTGGCCAAATCCATGGTGGCATGAGTGAAGTGAAGAAGAGATTGCAAATGGTGATTATATGCATGTAGGCATTATACCAACCTATCTGTTCTTCTGGTCATCTAATATTAGGTGCATGTCTACCAATTCAAATTTTACTTTGACCAAAAAACAGCCCTAACACCTTCAACTTTGGTCTAAAGATATCCTTCATTTCCCACACATATATCCTAATGGGAGAGAACAGCTCCAATAACATTTGTCCACTGGCTTTATTTTGTGAATATTTCCAGGTTTATTTTAGAAATTACTCAATGAGCAAAGTGCAGCGATCCGTGACAACTTTATTGTACTGCCCTGGCCTTAATAATGAAAATTCTCATTGCTGTAGATGACTGCACTTAATGCTTTGCTTTGTCTGGATAAGTCGGTATATCGTGTGTGTATATGTTGTAACAAATTTCTATTAAAATGGTGACATTTTCTTGCATTGTGGAAGGCAAGCAGTTGCAGGCAGCAGTGTTATAAGAAAAGTCTCACCTGCATACCTCAATTATTTTCAAGCTCACTGCAATCCTCAAAATTTAAAGTTCTGCTTTAAACACCTGTCTTGAAGGGCATTTTTGATACACAGTTAGGTTATAAAAAGTTTTCATCGAGTTCAGCCATTAGGGAAAAATCCCAGATAAAAAACCTTTAGACATAGTTGATCCAGAGGAAGGCAAAAAGACCTGGTTCAATTTGCTTCCTGATCCCGTGAGCCAATCAGATGTTCCCTGGATCAACAATCTCGGTTATCTCTACTTTAAAACTTTAACATGCAGTTATATTCTGTGCTTCTAGTAAAGCATCCAGCTTTTTTTTTTTTTTTAAAGTAATTTATAGTACTTGTTGAACTCAATTCCTTTTATTAGTTTAGTTGCCCTTCTCTGGACTCTCTCCAATTCCATAAAATCTTTTTTGTGGCTGTGGCCCAAAACTGGGCTGCATATTCCAGATGAGGTCGGTCTGACCAATGCTTTGTACAGGGGCTGGATTGTGTCTCGATGAAATATACAGAGTTAATTTTTTTTTTTTTAAGTAGCAAAACTATGTAAAACATACTGTATAATATAGGTAAATACAAACTAAGATTTTTCTAACCTGAATTAACAGTAAAAGAAACAAAAAAGGATCATAGTTTATACTGGGGTCATTCCACTAGATGGCATTGTTTCCTCATGTAAAATGTATAACAAATTCTTGCTGTGCAGTTTAATATTATAGAGTTTATTGTACACTTTATATGAAGACAGAGCACTATCTAATGGTGACCAATATCCATGCACAAAAGATTATTTAGGAGCAAAGGCTCCACCAATTCAAAATCACATAATACTTTAACCTGTATCCTATGACTATGTATTTACATTGGTAGAAGAAGAAGGAAGAAGGCCAAAGAAGATGGCGGCTCCGTACCGGGCTGAGGGAGGATACAAGGATGATGCGGGACCCGATCGAGGAAACCTCCGGATGGGTCAACGGATCTATGGGATTAAAGGTAGGTGTGATTTTTTTATTTTTGGTTTAACTCTTTAAAGGTTTTTTAATGTTAGCTGTGATGGCTGCATTTTGTGCCCAAGGATTATACTCGAATCAATGTAGTTTTCCTGTTTTTTAGGAAAAAGTAAGTACGTCCTTATACTTGGATCTGTTTATATTCAAGTAAACATAAGTATTAAGCCTAATTTCGGAAAGCTGCCATAATAGAAAACTTTAATAGTATTTCACAATAAAATATTGTAGGCAGCAAGGTACAAAACATTTTAGCATTGATTTAAAATATGTCTTGCTACTGGCTGCTTTGATTTCTCATAATCAAAACATAAAAAATCCATCATAGCTGCAGGGCTTGGTAATACCAAGCAAGATAACTTACAATTGTGAACATGCTATGCATGTAGTTGGTATGGGTATCCCTTGCCAGTAGGTTCAGTCACTGAAAAACTAACTTTTGGGTTTTGGCAATTTCAATGACATTAGACAGTAGTGGACTAGCCATGGAAAAAAGTGGAAACTGCATTTAAGTCAAGAAATTAAAAACCTCTGCAAGACTGTTTCTTAATTGAGCCATCTTGAGACCTCCTTGTGCTAAAGATCAGTAATAGAAAAAATCTATAAAGTGTAATATCAAATACATTTACTATTTTCACACTGAGAGCTCCTTCAAAAAAGTTTATTTTAAATAATAATACTGTTAATTGGCATTCAAACACTAGAAGGTATTAACTACAAAGGATTTTGCATTGATTTAAGCATATTAATGATACTACAAGTGTCTCTAAGATATGTATGAGGACTTGTTTTTACAAGAATAAGATCAAAATGTTTTGACATTGCAGACTTTATTCCAGACCTGCCTGGTGATTGTAATGGATTTTTATGAAGGTTTGGCAGTATACGGAAAATATATTAAATTCGTACTCCGTTGCTGTATGGAAATATTATTTAATTCACATTTCATGTGTCTATGCTATATTGCTATTATATGCAAATTGTTTCTATGACATTTTTATATTTAAGAATCGGAATGTATAAAAGAAAAGTTCAGTGAAATCAGAATACTTACTGCAAAGAAATTTAAACTCAAAAAGAAAATTAAAGGAAAACTTCATGATCTTCAGTGTTTTTTTCAGTTTGCCTTTTTATAATTTACAAAATCAAATTGTGACAATTGAAAAAAAAATCTTCCATGCAGTACTAATATTCTGCTTTAGAAGCCATGCTGCCTTTGTAAAAACTGGCAAATCAGAAAACGCATAGTCTGATAACTGGCACAGACAAGAGTTCAAGTCCTTCAGCAAGTAAGCAAATAAAGTGACATATATACAATGTAGTAACTAAAAATAACAGAATGTTTTGGTTTTAGGAGTCCTGAAACAAAGATTTATGCCTGCAGATCTTTTTTCCTATGTCCTGTACCAGGCTGTCCAGCAAAAGTGACATTTATCTAAGCTGAGCCGAATTCGACTGGCGGGGATGCTTATATTGGGTAACTTTAAATCATATCACTTAAAGTAAATGTAAATATGCTGAACATATTCCTATGAGGTATCCATAGGAATGAATATGGTTGCAGTGAGTGCTATTTTTAGAGAAAAAACTGTGTGAATCCAAGCAGGGCCACAAGTAAAGGTAAGTAGAGGACCTAGTGGGCAGGGTGGTAAAAGCATCGAAAAATATTGTCATCTTTCAAATACATCCCTACATTTTTAATTTGTCTCTTACTTAAAACTACATATCCATCTAAGACAACTCTGTGCACAGGGCAATTTCACTGCACAACCAACAACATTGTAATTCTATTACAGAATAAAAAAGAACATCCCAGATAATTACATAAATAAACAAATAAGAAATAAAGAATTATTACCAACAAAAAAGAATGTGTCAACAAAGAAACAAAGGGCCTGATTTATTAGAGACTGGAGAAGACAGTATATAAAGAGAGAACCTGGGTATTCCAGCAAATCTGGAATACATCTCTAAATCTATTATAAATAATTTATTATTTGACAAATGTTTTCAATCCTGGACCAGATCCATTCCAGGTTTGCTGGATTACCAAGCTTCTCCCATGACAGTCTATATTCTGCAGTCTTGGAGAGTTTTAATAAATCAGGCCCAGTCTGTACCAAACTGACACAGTCAGAAGCATATCCATAGAGACACAACCACTTTCTTACTGACACAACCGGGAACATGACCATAGATACACAATTCTTTTCTTGACTAATAGAACCTGAAACATTTTTTTAGAAACACAGTCAATGCTGATGTGAAACAAGTACATGAACACAATAAGTACTTTACAGATAACCAGGAGTATGTCCTCAGTGACCAAGTTTTTATCATACTGACACATTTAAAACTTTTCTGTGGAGAAACACTCTGCTTTTCTGACACTCTGACACTCTACTTTTCTGCTACAACAAGCAATGGTCTGTAGTGACATAATAAGATAATACTACTCCTACAGCACCCTGCTAGTCAATACATTGCATAAATTCAATTGTCTGGAAGGGTGCTACAACAGGACTGGTTTGGTCAAAGGGGAAAAATGTATCTAAAAAGGTCAGTGATCTTTATTACTTCTTTCACTGATGTCCTGAGAGTATAGTGAAATGAATAGTGAAACCCACTAATACACACATCACAAGTTGTGACAATGGCCCTGATTTAATAAAGCTCTCCAAGGCTGAAGAGGATACACTTTAACCAGTGAAGCTGGGTCCAGCAAACCTGGAATTGATTTTTTTCAACATTATTTGCTTGCAAAAGTTTTTAATCCTGGACCAGATCCATTACAGGTTTGCTGGATTAAACCGCGTCACTGATGAAAGTGTATTTTCTCCAGTCTTGGAGAGATTTAATAAATCAGACCCATTAAGGAATGGCATTACAATGTACATAACACATCCAAACCACAGAAACACTGAAAACAGAGGTAGCAAGCAGACATACTACTAAGACCCACTTGATAACATCATGGCGATAGTCCTTGCACAATGGATATTCCCCTGGAGGCACAACGTTATTTTCTGTCAAAGTAAAATAGGGATGGACAAGATATTAGGAGGGGACATGGAAGGCTGTACTGTATGGACATTAGAGATTGAGCACCCCTGATGTTGAACTTTAAGGTGGTTGAGTTGTGTTTCTGCAAATATATGGCTCTGTTGTTAATATTATTATTTTTATTATAACTTAAGTTAAATACCTAATACTGACAGCCAAGGGTGTCAAAGTGATGACTTTTATGTAGAGAACCTGGCACCCATTAACACCCAATCAACCAACATTATCTAGGCCAGCCTTTTTTAACCTTTTTACCCCTGAGTAACCACTAAATTAATTTTCAGGATTCAGAGAACCCTTACTCAACTGATTTAGTGGTATCAGTGGGAACAAAGCCTCTTAAATTGGTGGCCAGAGGAAAGGATCCATCCCTACAGCGATGGCTAGAATAACACCTTTGGCTCTACCACGCAGTGTTGGCCCCAGAACTAAGCAGGTGTCATCAAACGGGAAGCCAATTAGCCACAGTTTGGGGAACCCCTATAAACGTCTGGAGCAACCCTGGGGTTCCACAAAAGCCTGGATTAAAATAACTGACCTTGACCTTTCCTTTCTCGTCTCACTTTTTCTGGTCCATGTCTTAGCATCACATATGGGCATTACCACAGCTTCCGGTTTTTGAAAGGATCTGGTTGCATAAAGGACCACAGAGACCTAGTGATGATGCCACTCGGTATAAAATATTGTATATAATAAAAACGGAAAGGTTTCATTTATTTATTTATTAATTTTATTACCATGATGATGAGGGGGAAAGGAGGAACCAGAAAAGGCAAAAAAAATTAGCTTAAATGCAGCCAAACATGTCCCTATATATTCAGTCTAATGATCGATTTGTAAACCTGATACCATTGTTCTAGAAATAAGTAAATACGTAAATTCATAGCCTATAATTAAGGAAAAATAAAGATGCATGGCTGTACTTCATCATTTTCTCTCTCTGCAGTTATTCTGAGGTTGTAGCTCCCGCCTTGTGTTTCTGTGTAAATGAGTTTCTTGAATACAAGTATTAGCTAAGCCCATATGAAGGCATTGCTTCTACACAGGTGAAGAAAGATTTACACAGCATTGGCTGACTCAAACATCCCATCCCAACTGCCATAGATATCAGTGTGCAGTGAGCCTTAATCCGTAGATTAGTGGAGGTAATTACATTGATAACTGAATGTTTATAATTTAGCATTAAAAGGGTAAAGTCATGTTTAATTCTGGATGCTGTGATGTAATCTTCTTAAATTAAACTTAAAGACTCACATTTAAATTTGCTGCATAAAATGCACATAAAATTGGCCTTTTTCATGTGGTTCCCACTAATAGGATGAAATGGTAGTAGAATAAAAAGAATGGAATATTACCACACGAGAGTGTATAAATCCGATAAAAATGTCATGCATAAACCTTGCCAATATACCTATGGTGAAAATAAAATAGAAGGTTTTTTGAATTTACGTGTTTTTGGCTTACATACTGTAAATTTTCAAGATGAGAAGAAGATACAAATTAATAGCCCATTTAAAGATACAAAAGCGTCAATGCGGAGATTTTCCCTGTGGTCCTTATTTATATTCCACTAGATGTCCTCAGTCTAATGAGCAGCATCCTTTAACCCATTTCCTATAAAGCTCAAGTCTTTCTAGACCGGTTCCCATTCAACTGTTTAGGAGCGGCTGGGAACCAGGTTGTGCATGTGCAGTGGGATTCAGATATGATTCCTGGAAGTGAGATTTTGCATGTGGTTGCGAATGTGTTGTGGTCGGTTCCGGCATGGTTCTTGGAAGGGACATCTTGCTTTTGATTGTGTAGTTGCCTTTCCTCTTCTGGAGGAAGAACTGCACTCCTACCACAAACACAAAGGCAAGCCATGCAGATGGAGTTTTCATCTCCTGGGTGCACAGCAGCAACAAGTCTGAAAGGAGCCTTTGTTTCTAGGTACACATCGAATGCACCGTAAAAGAAAGGCAAGTATGTGCCAAGATTTCAAGTTTAAAGGGGAATTACATTAAAAACAAAAAAATCACACTTACCTTTAAGGTTGTAGGTCCCTCAATGGAGCTGGTCCTTCCAAAGATCTGGTCCCGAGTTATCCTGAAATTCCTCTTCGTCCTGGCGCAGAGGAAGTGCCGAGCGCCGCCATCTTCTGTCTCCTCTTCTGGTCCTCTTTGTTTGCCATTGTGAGATCGGCATCTCTTTTCCCAATAGGAAAAATGCTCCTTCTGTGCTTGCCTGAGATCAGGGCGTGCACAGATGGAGCAGCCAGGGCCTCCTGGGATGCGTGAAACCGGGAGGCTCTTTGCTCCTATTAAGTCTTGATCGCCGCTGCAGTCAAGACCTAAAGGCACGTTTCTGCACCCTTTTTTTGTTGCACATAAAAAAATTAAAAAAAAACACCAACATTTTTACTGTATATAGAAGGGTTGTCTAACGTTTTATGTAAAGTGAAAATGTTGAGTTTAGATACGCTTTAAGTCCAGCTTTTATTCAGTTTTAGAAAAAAATAAAAAGGATGTTGATAAGATTAATACAGGTTCAGTGGAAGTCTTCAGTTTGAAATAGATTAAGATTTTTTTTCCGTTGCAATATGTTTATTGAATTTTAATGAGCTGTTACTAGAAGTAGGCTTCCAGAATTACAATAGGGTATTTTGACATACAGTTATATCAGAAAAGACATAGACAACCTAAATCTAGAAGAAATGGCAGTTCTCTCCTAAACTCAATGAAATTTCAACTAGGAAGGCATGATTTACTTTTAAATAAGGAACCTAATAAATGTTCCTAGGATCCTTATAAGGTTTTTTTTAATCATTATTTTATTTTAACAGATTTGTCTTAATGCTGGTGACATTTCCATAGACAATAATTCATGAGAACAAATCTTCCAAAGCTGCTAGTGTCTGGGAAGTATTGGACAGCTGAGTACTATGAGTCAGCATCAAAGGTTGCAAGAAGACAAAAAAAGTTCCTTCTGCTTTGCTTGGGATGAATTAGATATTTTGATTAATGGGCCCAAGCGACTCTTAAATAAAATGTTAGTGTTTGGGGGTTTGTAAATTAAAGAGCCATAATGTTTCATGCTTCACTGTGACTACCTATGATGTCTGCCTTTTCCAGAGACACACGTGAAATATTCCCCTCACATGTTGATATATTTGTAGCTGTGTGTTGCTCATTTCAGTGATAAAATGTTATTTAATATCCCTGTGACATGCCAAGTACATTTTTGCTAGCAAGATCTATTAGAGGAAAGCCATGCTATGCACAGATTTATAAAGCACTGCAATACGGGTAAGAAAGAATTGATTTGTTAACTCGCTCTTCCATCCTCTCCACCAGCGCAGTCTTTAATAACGGTGTCTCAGGTCTCCTAGTTGCTCTTGATATATCTTTCCATGCAGGTGTGCATAATCAAAATGCTAATGAACATGCAAATGAGGCAAACTGAAATGCATATATTATATTAATATTTGGCAGAGACACTGTAGAAATTATGCTGTTTGTAGCATTTTGTTTAAAAAAAAAAATCATCATGCATATTTGTGCTATTTTTTACTTTAGAATTGCAAAAGACCCTGTAAATAATGTTGGTTGGGCTCAATTGTGCTAGTGATTTTGGATGGTAGTCCTGGTGCAGCCTATTTATGGTGTTCAACGGTGTTACGGAGTTACATGATTTTAGATCAGATGAAACTTCACAGACTTTTCAAAATGAATTGTGAATATTATAGTTAATTGTTGTCTATTATATGTAGTATTAGGCTCCTTGGGGTATATTGGAACCCCAAAGAAGTTGCCCTCCAACACCCCCCCACCCCATAACCATTGTCAACTTGTTTTCAAATGTTGTTAATTCGTCACCGAAATACAAAGACTGTAGAGTTGGCAGTGGAGGGTTATGGGTAAATTTTGTGGCCCAGGCTGTGACCTGTCTCTTCTTTTGGGATGGTGCCACCTAAGGCTTAATCTTGCACACAATCTGGACCTAAAAATCATATTTTACTGAAGTTTAGATGGTAAATAGTCATTGACTTTTTATCCAAGTGCCTAATTCTTTATTTTAGAGCAGTCATTTTCAAACAGGGGTCTGTGGAATCGTAGGTAACTTGGGGTTCCTCAAGATGTTGCCAGGGGTTCCCTGAGTTGTTACCAATTATCTTCCATCTAATAGTGCTTTCAAGTCCAATGCCATTTGGTAGAGGGTGTAGCATCATTTTAGCTGTCCATTGCAGTGGTATTCTGATCATCACTGTAAGGGGTGAAATTCCCCAACTAACCTCTGAATAAATAATATTAGCATGGGTTCTCCAAGACCTAAGGGTTCCTTTGGGTTGAAAAATTGAAAAAAGCTACTTTAGAGAACTAGCAGATTTGAAAAAGGAACCAATGGCCAAATTGGCTCTTCTTTAGTACTCATGCCCTAAACATAGGCAATATAACAGGGTGATAAGAGATTATAGGAGTGTTTCACGTTCCCTGCTCAGTCAGTAGCCTGGAGGTGTGTGTTTTACCAAGCAGTACTGCAGTTGTAATTGGAGGTTAAGGCCCAGACATTGCAGTCTAACCGGGTGTCTGAAAAATGCAACTGGGTAAAATAAACTAAGCACTTATATTTATAAAACAGAGAATCAGACATTGCCTCAATCAATCCATCATGGAAAACTTCCAGGTCAATGTGTTTCAATGCCAGAAACTGACTCCCCCCAGGGAATGTTTGAGGGAATGTCAGATACAAATAGAGCCCAACAGCTAGGTGATTAAATTTTTGCTTGCTGTTCAAAGTTGTATTTTTTTTTAATAAATCTGCTATATTATCTAATTATATTTGTTTCTGCTATTTGTAATTCTTGCACATAAAGATAGGCCAGTCAGTTTTTTGAACTGTGTTTTGTGAATGTGCCCAGAGGAGGATTTGGGTAATAAATGATCTCATCAGTGTGCAGCTGTTACTTTCCTGTCCTATCAGCAGCTTGGCGTTGGTAAGTGACAACATTGTATTTTTCTTAGCTGTAAATATGGTGGAATTCTTTAGACTTATAATATAAATAATATGGAGTATGAAAAAGAAATACAGAATAAACAATTGCTACACAAGCCATTTTTCGATTTGATGTTAATAAAAATAATCTATCAATTTAATTTTGCAGGCATTTTAATTCTAACAACTGTTGAAAATTGAATGTAAAAGCCAACTTAGTGGCATTCTTCACACAATCGGTGTACATTATGCCCCTCAAAATGCCATTTTTTGTGTTAAACTGAATAGTCATACCTTGCAAAAATTTGATTTTTGGTTAGATAATCCTTATGGATTATTTACTTCTAAAGAGAAGCAGACACTGCAGCCTTCCTCATTGTACCACTAAAAGTTTCCCAGTGCAAAAACCCCTCATTTGGGAATTAGTTTAAAAAAGACATGATGAAACAAGAACAGATAAAGGTAGGAATCCACAACAAAGTTTGTTAATATCCTTGTAATGTACAACAATCACCAAATGAGGTCTGTTTTCAGCAAAAGTAGAGTTACACTTTATAAGATAAAGTACAGTGATGCCACTTATAAAAAATAAAGTAAAAATGTGTGACGTATAAACTGATTGGTTGATGTGGGTTACTGAATTTAGCTCATTATATGTTCTCTGCATTGCCATATCGGCTTCGGCTATTAAAGTTACCATTTTGTAATGTCCATTTTAGGCTCTTAAAGCATTAATATTCCTGAAGACATTTTCTGCATTTTTCAGCAGTACTCTGAAATATTCCAAGGTAATTTTTGTAAATGTTCTTGTGTGTTAGGACAGGGCCAGCATTCAGTCTCCATCTTTGTGAAATACCTATTTATGGAACTCTGGCAGCCATCAGGCACGCTTCTGTCTGTAACGGATTGATTTTACCTTGCTGAAAAATGTTAGCTTGGGAAAAAGTTCGGCTTTTCTCTAGAGAAAGGTGAAATGAATGACACAATGCAAGAGAAGTGCATTTTTCACACTACCGTTAAAGCGCCTTTAAAAAAGTAACAGTTTTGTGCACAATATTGATTTATTTCAAAGAACTCAATTTATCAAAGGATGGCAAGCTCTGAAATCCACGGCTATTTGCATGTATTTGTAAGTGCTGGAGAAAGTCTGGACGGAAATATACAAATGGATGGAACTTGAGAGAAGACAATATCTAATTTAAGTGGCCACCATCACAATCACACCACCATCACAAGGGGCCCATTATAAAGAAATGGTAATTAGATTCTAGATTGGCATTCCTTTGTTTTACATGTTTGTAAATCTGATCCCCAACATATATATGAAAGGGTTACCAGATCTGTAGTTATACAATATTTATCCTTAGTTGCCAATCACACATTGCATTTACTTGAATTAAGTAAACGATCACCACAATCACAAAGTGGTGGTAAGCAGCCCACAGACTTTCATTACTACCATTGATAAGCACTTGGGTGTTTCAAGCAAATTGGGGATTGCTTGAAAAGTTAGAATAAAGGGGGTTTGAAAAAACCACCACTGAAGAAAACTATCTATTGCCCCAAAAATGCAATTTCTTGCGTGAACGATTAGCTGAATTGTATATAAATAACTAGTGTTGGTCGAATATCCCACTATTCGATTCGACAGCTATTTGATCGAATAGGGGGATATTGTCCGTGTGATCGAATGCCGAATTCGAACATTATTAAAGCTCTCTGATTGGCTGAGAAAAGCTTTCCTCAGCCAATCAGAGAGTACTAGAGGTTTTGAATAGGGAGACTTGTCCCTATTTAACCTCTAGTGCCGGGGATCGCACACTGTTTTCAATTAATTCAACCGCGGCTGCATTCATTGAAAGATCTCCGGCACTAGAGGTTAATTACCCTCTAGTGCCGCGGATCGCACACTGTTCTCAATGAATGCGACCTCAGCCGCATTCATTGAGAAGATCCTCGGGCGCTAGAGGTTAAATGGGGACAAGTTTCCCCATTCATTCACCTCTAGTGCTCTGTGATTGGCTGGGGAAAGGAAAATCCTGATGACTCTTGAGCTGTCATCAGGGTTTACCTTTCCTCAGCCAATCACAGAGCACTAGAGATCATGAATAGGGAAACTTGTCCCCATTTAACCTACAGTGCCCGGGGATCCCACACTGACAAGAGGATTCTCAGGGCTGTGCAGCTGTGGGAATCATCCTGTCATTGTGGGATAACCTGTAAAAAAAAAAAGTTAGATACACAAATTACTTTAACATTATTTTTTTTTTAACACATTTTTTTACACATCAATTTGCGCCGCCGAATCCCGTGTTTTTTGGGTCGGGTCTATCCAAGTTCGAACAGCCATATTCGAGTCGAATAAAAGGACAACAGGAATTCGACTATATAACAACACTATAACAAATTTTTTTTGATGAACAACTTTTTTTCCCCTTTATAAATAGGTCCTTAGTTGGCAGTTACTGAATTTGCAGCCATGGTGCACGGGTGAAAATTTAGTTTGAGGCAGTGCCCATTAAGAGCACCCTGAATTTATTCCTCACTCTTGTCTTACAAAAAGACTTTAAATTTGGCATATTCTTTCTATGCCACAATACTGCAGTCACTTTTTGGATTCCCTTAACAAATCCCTTTACCTTATTTTGGAGACATGTATAGAAAAGTGTCCCTGTCCCTCAACATTAGGGGCTCCCAATAGTCCCCAATGGAAGTGTCTAGCTTCCCATAATGTTCACCCAAAGAATTTCTTTCTTCCTATCATTTACTCCACTGAGATTTACATTGAAAACAATAAAAATGTCAGAGAAATTGAATATTAGCAGTCCCTCTGCTTCTAATCTATCCAAAACGGAAAAGGTGATATTAGCTATACATTGCAATTGTTGTTTAACATACATCGAATTTTCTTATAAAGCATTATTATCTCATATATAGCACAGCATTACAAGAGACAATCTCAGTCTTTGAAAATATGGTAGAAAGCTTCATAATGGTGCGGTAAAAGACTATGAAAGACCCGTCATTGCATAGCATTATTGAAAAAAGTCTGAGTACAGGATAATGTCACACTCTTGCTCTCAAGATGAAAAGGAGAAAAATGAATAAAGGATGTTCCTTGTCCAGATAAATAGTAAGTAACGTTGTAAAGCTTATTTATAAAACATATGTGGAATAACTCAGACATATTTTTCCCTTTGAGATTTCTTAAGGGCATATTGAAATAAAGAGGAAAAAAATCCAACACTTCTCTGGGGAAATCGAGTTTATCGTTAATAATCGACTGCTAAAAGGGTAACATCTGTTTTGGACAAATTGTAATGAGATTTAAACCCCAGGTGGGGAATACTATGTAGTAATGAATGAATTGCTCTGCATCTGAATAGTTTTAATTTTTGTTTTGGCACAAAACGCTGTTTTTTTTTCACATCAGGCATCTTTTAGCCAGCTCACTTTGTTTAATGATTGCTATTAATTTCCAGAGTGGCAGATGGATTTAAGCCTTGCGGAGTTTGTAGAGAAAATGTTAGCCTTAGGTAGTTATGATACTTACGTGTGCGAGACCCTTTAGACTCTTCTCATCAGGCTCCCGTCAAGTAATGTGGAAATCAGACCATTGCCTAAACTGCTTTTTAGCAAGCTGCTATATATAAACAAACAACTAGCTGATGGGATCCTATTTAATATGAAATACTCGGCACCGTGTGCCAATGACAACCCAAGGTTTCCTGAGGATATATATATTTATATATGTGTATAGTATATAGTCTTGATTTTTTAGAAATGATATTATATCATGGGATCAAACTACTAGTTTGGAAAGGGTAATGATACGTACCAGCAATTCCTGCATATAAAAACCCAATAAAAGCCATAAATTTTAACCTTAAATTGTACAAAAAACATTTTCTATTTTACCTCTCTATTTCAGACTCGGTTGATTTACGGTGCGATTAATGCTCCAGGACATTCAATTGCAAACGTTGGGCACCCAGCAGCTGTTACAGGTGGTTTAACTGTCTTTATCAAATTGAAAACTAATATAGGAGTTGTTTTCAGGTGTTGCTTTGTTTTGCACAGGAGATGAAGGGGTGTAGGATGCAAAAACTGATAATTTGCCCATTTAAATGCTTCTGAAATGCTCTTTAACCTTCTTAAAAACTATGCATTGTCTGGCCTGCATCCAGAAAGTGCTCATTTGATGTTATTGAAGTTGCTTTCTTCAACTGTGAGTTTAAACATAGCCATGGAGCCTCCTTTAATTTCATCTCTCAGCTCAACTTCTTTCTCTACTTGTTTTCTGCTTCTTCCAGCTTTTTCTGCCTTTTTTTTCATTTTGGGACTTTGCTAATTCAGTCTTTTGTGATTTCCACCTAAATTTTTCTCTTATACTGCTAGATTACTCCACATATTATATTATATCATAATATAATCTATTATATTATAGTATATTGTTGATGCCATTGACTACTAATTTGTATGAGTAAGAATGCTCAAGACAAACCAAAAAGTATTGCAAACACATTTCACCACCAGTGTTGCTTCATCGGGGTAAAATATTTCATTTTGCACACACTATATTTTTATGAACAGACAAAATGCAAAGTGTGCTCCTACACAAAAGCACCAGTTATTTATGAACTTGACTCTGCCCCCATCATGTATGCATACGTATGTCATCAATTTACCCAATGTCATGCATCATCCACCCACAACGTGCATGAATTCTATTCATCTAGTGGTGTTTCCACATACCCCTTACATTATCCCTAATATTCAGAAAAGAGGATAATCTAAGAAAAATTCAGGGAGAGCCTTCAATTGGAGTCAAAAGTATAAATTATAAGAGGCATTAATGATTCTAAGAAAGCAGTTAAGTAATAAAATAGGAAAATTATTTTCTGGATATTATAAATATGTTGGGCTTTTATTGTTGGTCTGGGATGTTGGTGAAGCATATCAATGCCATTTTTAAACTATTACAAGGTGTATGGTTTCGTAAAACTTTTGCTGTGAGCTGTTAGCTTTGGATCCTTAATAGACACTCCACGAAGCTGTCCACAGCAGCCAATCAAATGTTCAAGTCCAGTAAGTAAAATCACTCAATGATCTACTAATGCTATTTAGGAAACACTATAACTCTACAGAATACTGTAAAACATTGGCTGTGTTTCATGTAGTCTTTTCACCAGGGGAGGACTGTGCTGAGGACAAATACTGTTTGGGCCTATGATAATAATATTAGTTGAATTGATGGCCATGAGTTACCCCCCCCAGTCAGACCTCAAACAGAGCAGGATCTACCATCAAATGCCTCTGTCAGCCTAAACTTTGCTCATCTGAGATGTGACCCAGCGCCAATGTTTGTAAACAGTTATACCCAGCAGACAAGTCCATCTTAAGTTTGATGTACAATGGCAATTTCCAAACCTCTTATTTTAAAATCCCATCCATCATACCAATCTGACAAATGGAGCATTAAAGCAAACAGTTTCTGCTGTACGGACTAACCCATAGTGCTTTGGTAATCCTTTGTCATGTAATAAATGTCTAAAATAAAGATTTTATGTATATAGCAAGAAGAAAAAATAAATAACCATAATGGATCATCTTTAATATTTATGCAAAAGGATATATAAAGTAGAGATGGAAGTAAAATTAGCGTACTTTCCAGGTTTAGGTTCAATAGTAATGTTTTCTGGGTAGCATTATCAGCCTTCCTATTGATTTTACATGCTGCCTGGAGCTGTTCATGTAAAAAAAAAAAATCAAAAGCTTAGCCATAGTAAGAAAATAGCTATTTACAAGAGCTTTTCAATTAGTCACAACAAGTCCCCTTTTAATGCCATCACGTCTCCAGTAACATTGATAATCACCTTTAATCTCTTGCTCCACATGGCCCAACTCCAAGTCATGGGAGGATTATAAAGTCTGAGCCCCTGTTATCACCTTTGTATTACACAAACAGTTGGCCAGCAGCTAGCATTTGGAGCAAAGGCACGGAGGAGGGGGACAACGTGTTATTGTGAGTCGCTGTGTAAGAACTTGCTCAGTGGGCATTTTCATCTCACGGCCTGCAGAATTTAGAAACATCTCTTTACTCCTTCGGGAATTGCTTTTTCAGAATTATATTATTTTATATTAGAAGGAAGGCTATTTTCAGGCTCTATCTTTTAAGGTTGGATTATTAAAGTTGGAATATTATTGGAACGGATAATGGCAGCCATTTCTTACAATTTCTTTCAGAACTAATTTGTCAATAGCAATCAGCCACAGCACTCAAGCACCCATATGTCCAATTTATTACGATGTATTTATTATATACATACATCAATAATACTGCACCCTACCATCGCAGTTTAATAAAGTGCTGACTGCAAGGCTTTCGATGCACAAATGGAAGCCGTTCACCTGAAATAGCACAACGTCTATGCAGCTTTTTATGTCCCAGCTCTAAATAAGACACACCGTAACATTTATTACTCGGATTATTCCGAGAATTTATCAGGTCTGGTGACTTGAAATTTTATTATTAGGCATTAATTGGCACTTTGTACATTGTACACATGTGATTTATTTCTGCTGCAGTGATAAAGAGAATCTTCAAATTTGTGGCAAAAAAACAAATCATATAACATATATTATCGTTACACGATGTATTCGCAATGCCAATTTTTTTTTACTAAGATAGCTTATCCATTTTATACAACAGCTAGCAATGGTTGGTTATTAGCTGTTATGTCCCTGACATAGACATGATAATGTAGTTATATGACAGTAAGTTAAGATTTTTTTTTTCACTGTCAGTCAAGTTAGTTGCAGTATGAATCAGGTTATTTTTTATTATACGTTAGTCATGATAGGTGTCATTGGTGCAGTGATTTATTCCGGCAAGCTATCAGTCAGAATCGACTTCAGATTTTATGAAACACAAGTAAAAGTGGAAGTTCTCCAAAAAAAAGGATTGGAAAAAATTGGATTAGGAGGTCTTGACGGCTGCCTGTAATCCTGTTGGGGAACACAGTCCTTTTTGTCTATTTTAGTTACAGGGAAGCACTATGATAAAAAGTTAGACGAACTCTACCCAAAGCTTAAATTCATACCCAATTAGAACATAAAATATTATGAATAAAGCTGTTCCCATAATACCCACTCTTGATCTCGACCTGCCCACCACACTGGTTCTTTTCCGCAATTATCACCATGCCACTTCCTCTGAACCAAGGCTGCCATGGATCTGCCTCCTGCCTTTTATTCACATTTAGTGCAGCAGTAAGGATTAACCCCTGCTCCTAAAAGAAAAAGAGGGACCTGTGATAGACTTCGTCACAAATTCCAAAAGGTGCAGGACAGGCTTAGGAAGGGGTGAGCTGGGTTTGATTAAAAATTCTAGATTTCTTCTTTAAAAGCTCTTGTTTTGCTTTGAAATGCAGAAGTTAGGGTCAAGGTTTCTTTTTGGTAGATTTCTCTTCACTCCATGTCAAGACGGAAAGTGATGGTTATTTCATCCAGCATGGCCAAGGCATGCACAAAAATGCATTTGTACAGAATGAGGGAGGGTAAACACTTTGTATTTTTGGGTGACCCCCTGATTTATTTTACAGTGAGAGGAAGTGAGAGGAAACCTCCACAATGGGGTACATTGAGAAAAAAAAATTATAGAACTGTTAAGTCTTGGCCACAACATCCAACCTCCTATCTGCTCTTCCTCGTATTTGCCTTTAACCTTTATTCAGCTCTACAGGTTGGTTCTTTGACATTTGGTAGGTGGGCTTTCTGATTTAAGCTCATGACTTGACCCTTGACTATACTCAAGTTTGTTCCCTTGGTAATTTATTGAGTTAATTTGTCCTTTGCCTTGAACTCTAAGTAACTTGATAAACTTTCGCATTCTCGTGATAAACTTTCCCATTCTCTTCCTTTCTGGTTTAACCTCAGCCCATATGACTACCCACCAATTTTTATCTGGCCCCTTTTTGGGCTACTACCAAACTGTTATGATTCAAGAAGACCCAAAAGCTCAAGGCCACATAAAAACTTTTATACTGTATTTCATTCTAACATAAAACTGGAGTAATTTGCTATCAACCATTAACACAAATATCAATTATAACTATAAAAACAAAATGCAATCATGATGGGCAAAAAATGACCGAAGAAAGAACCATTCCTGTTTTGCAACCAATCAGTTCCTTCAATGCATTCCTCTATAGTGCACTGAAGATAGAAGAAGGCGAAACTGTTTTCTTTTACCAATTTGTCACTTTAGCATATTCTGCCTTTGTTTTCAGCACAGTGTCTAGTAAGATCAAACCAAAACAGACAGCTCTTCATATCGATGTCAGCCACTCAATCAGTGTTCTCTGTATATCATCAGTAAGTCCTATGATGTGTCAAGGAGCAAGGCTCCCCTGATATGATTCAGGTAGCGAAATCACCTCTACGACCTGCATTATAAACAGGAGGCTTCCCGTCTAATAAAGTCTACAGCGGAGGAAGCAGGGATGGATTACAGTGCATAAAGTACAGAAAGATGGGATGAATTCATTATAATTAAAAAGCTCAGGCTCTGAGGAAATGAAGGGAGCCTGCCACAGGCCTTTCATATATCAGCCAGGCTAGATTTAATCAAGAATGTAAGAATTCTTTTGCATGCAGGATGAGAAAATTAAATAGTTCTTGATATTTAAATGGATTGTAATTTATGGAGATTTCAAAATGATTGGATGCAAACGCTTGTAATACCATCCCAGGAATACTGCTTCTCAAATGGCAACAGCCCTAATTGCGTAAAGTGACACTGTGCATTTGTGTCAAATATACTTTGGATTAGGTTAAATGATAGAAAACAATTAAAAGATAACAACTAGAGGATTGCTGATGTAAATGCAAGTCCCACAAACCCGGTTCCTGAGCTAAACCGTAACTGCTTGTACCTAAAGTGGTTATGTATCTCAATATAGACACAATCAATTCCCGACTTAGCCAGCTCCAGGGATTCTTCCTATTGCTGGACCAGTCCATCGTTATTAAAAAAAGGTCATCAAACACCAAACATCAAGAGACCAGATGATTTGATACTTTCACTTATTTAGGAATTTTGCAAATAGCTGCATCTTTTAAGAGCATAAAACTAAGAAGTGGTACTCATGGGAAAAAATTTCAAATGGAAAGGTTGCTTGTGTCTCCCGGCCACAGAATAAGTTCTAGCACTGTATTAAATATGGATTACCATGCAGTACATTGGTGTCAGAGAGAAAATTCATCTGGGGAGATTTATGATGGATGGCGCCTGTATGATTTAGGCGCTGGATGGTACAAAGATGTCTATTATACAGCAGGCATTTTCCTTCTCTACTCACTGTATGTAAGAGTTATTTCCCCTGATGCTTTCTTACAGCTGAAATCCAGGCAAAAAGATTAACACAACGGTGAAATACTTTTATGAGGAATGTTACACCTGCCCATGAATTTGTATTTCTGTCCATCCTGAACTGAGCTTTCAATAGATCTGGCACACAGCACAGTCCTGTCTAGCAGGGTATAAAACCTGATTTATTTTTCTGCTGTTGATCAGTAACACATAAAGGTCTTCTTCTTGCCCCTACCCAATGAATGGACAGTAAAAAGAGAAACAGCGCAGTGATCTTATCTTTTTTTCCACACTGCTTTCTCCTCCTTTTACCATTGCTGCAGAACTGTTAGGCTCCTTGTGCTGCATTTCCATCCTCCTAGTCTTAATGCTATTATGTAGGAAGTTGCAATTAGCTGATACAAGTCAAATTCAGGTACTTTGCTTGTAGAAATATATTTAGTAATGTATTATTGAATAAAGAGCTGCATTTGTATCTGGCTGGTGTTCGGCTAGAAACTGTTTCTGCATTGATAAAGAAATGTATAAAGATGATTTAACATTTACCGGTGTGATACTGTTGACCTTCCTATGGAAATACCAAGATCTAAAAACACCCATCCCCTAAAACCCCGCATGATTGAAGCTGAATTTAGCTACAACCACAAATAACATGAACAGGGGAAGGCATGCTTTTTCCCCATAAACTGGAATATGGGGAACGTAAATTTACTTTTAGCACAGGTACATTCTGGCATGCTCAGGTTATTTTCACACTACTTTTGTTCCCTACAGTTTTACTATAAAGATATCTGCAGGTTTAACAGTTCACAGTTCTGTGATCATCGTTTTAAGTAATTACTGTTGTGTTAATTGCTGTCCACAGTCTACTGTTTTGCATTTCTATTGTATTTGATCATGTGAATGCTTGTATTTGACCCATATTGCCCCCTATTCCCACAAGCTATAATAAAGACTTTAGGTTCTACAGGCATTTAGTGTATGATAACTCTGAACTTAAACAACTGAGCAGGAAGCACTAAAAAATAATATTAATACATGAGATTCACTTTATTCACTATTTATAAAAGGTAAAAATTTGAAAGCATTATATAACAAAGTTACATAGTCAGGTTGAAAAAAGACACAAGTGCATCAAGTTTATCCACTAGGGAAATAAGCATATCCCAGATAAAATCCCTATAGGCAGTTGATCCAGAGAAAGGCAAAAAAAAAACCCTGGTTCAGTTTGCTACAACTGGGAAAACTTCCTGATCCCATGAGGCAAACAGAAAATCCCCGAATCATCAGTTATCTGTTCTCTTTACTTTAAAGCACTAATACCCAGTTATGTTCTGTGCTTCTAGAAAAGCATCCAGCTTTTTCTTAAAACAATCTATAGCACTTGCAAAAACTACATGCGAATGTAAGAAGTATTTTGATATGTTTAGTTGCAGCTTTCATACAAATCACCCCCCCCCCCCCTAATATATCTAAAGATCAAGTCTGCATCCCAAAGAATGTGCAATGAATCATATAAAGATAGCAGAACTTTAACAACATAATATTAAAAAAATTTGTTTTTATATAAAAAAAAACTATTGGTACATCCTTATTATAACCTTTGTATATAAACACCAAAATATTCATTGGTTCAAAATGTACAATAAAAAGTAAATTGTTTATTTGTAAGTTCCGCAGGATTAGCCTGCTTCTTCAGGAAAGGGTGATAACCTAATAAATATGACCAAACATAAGTAAACCACTGAGTTTAAAAGGTCATAATTGCTATATCAAAAATTGTCAATCAATCTGAACATCGAAATCATTCTCCCCACGTACCAGCAGCCCTGGATGATGAAACACATTTGATCCAATCAGGGGCCATGAATAGAGCATGAAATATACCAAGGCCAGATAAAAGGCCAATCTGTAAAGATTGAGACACCATCAAAGTAATAGCATATTCCTGCCTATTTGTTTATTATTATTATTATTAATAATAATAATAATAATAATAATATTAATAATATTAAACAGGTTTTATGTAGTGCCAACATATTACGCAGCGCTGTATAATAAATAGGGGTTGCAAATGACAGACAAATACAGATAGTGACACAGGAGGAGAGGACCCTGCCCCGAAGAGCCTACAATCTATAGGTTGTCTATAGGTTTAGACACATTGGCCCTGATTTATTAAAGTTCTCCAGGGCTGGAGAGAATACACTTTCATCAGTGAAGCTGGGTGATACAGAAAACCTGGAATGGATAGCTGTTTTTTACTAAATGTTTTTAATTCTGGACCAGATCTATTCCAGGTGTGCTGGATGACCGAGCTTCACTGGTGAATGTGTATTCTCTCCAGCCTTGGAGAACTTTAATAAATCAGGGCCATTCTGTTATACAGTGACAACTTTCTGTCCCTGTTCCCAGATGTGTTGCTGCGTTGCCACCCTTTGTTATGGCTTTTAAAGAAGACTACAAGTGGGAGTTTCATCATACAGGCATTGTCTACTATTGTCACTGTCAGGTAGCTCACCCTGAGAAGTTAATTAAATTCTATGCGGTATGCTAATGAACATGCAATATATGAGCTGCCAAGACAGCTTAACATATAAAAATAACCCCACAAGACCCTTTTCTTCTAACCCAATGCACAGCAATGCACTACATGACGAGAGCCTTGCCTTAGTGGTTTGGCTGAAAAAAATGAATGGCACCATAATACGGCAGCACACATTACGGTAATATACACACTACTGCAAAGCATTTAATTAAAAAGAGGGAATTGTTTATAAAACACCTAGAAAACTAAATGTCACTTAAGGTTTATATCTCAAAGATTGTAAAGAGGATTGAGTACATTATTAAAAGGTAGAAAACCCCATTTCACTAAATGATATTTTTAATGGCAACTCTTTGAATCAGAACTATCCATCCAATATGTGGCAAAGTCAGCATCTGCCAAATTCAATCGTCTCCTGAGTAAATCTATATGTTAGCCGAATGAGCAGACCTATATAGAAGTGTCTCTTTCTCCAGGTTCTGACCCGGCATGCTGTCTGGATCCTCAGCGGCTGCTCGGCCGGCTATGGCTTCCACCCTGTAAAAATAAATTAACTTGTACTCTGAAATGAAGGAGGATTGGAAAGATCTTTTAACTTGCTCTACAGGCATTTGTTTCACTTTCCTTGCTTCACTGAACGTCTCTCTGAAACAGCTATCAAATGTGGCAGTTATTTAATTGCCCATAGATTTCCGAGCTGGATATTTAAATAATTGTCTTCAGTTTGTGTTGCTTATACAGTGCTTGATGTGTGTTCAGAATGTATAAGTCAACAGCTCTCCATCCATAATTTTACTTACTGTTGAATGTTTTTATTTAACTGTCATCTGAATTTCAGTTTT
>NC_092864.1:19834389-19870477 GCF_032062135.1 Pyxicephalus adspersus | reverse complement strand
GTGCCGTTACCACACACAGAAACGTGTTTGCTGAAGAGATTTGAAAAAAAGTCAAAAGAGATTAGCTAAAGTCAATTCGAAATGCAACCAAATGCATATGTATAAAAAGCGATTTCAACTGCTCCAATTTGTTTTGTTGATTACTAGAACTTTTAGGCAATTGAGAACGGGTTGACATCAGAGAACCACCAAAACTAAGCCTTTGTCTTTTGGATCTGTCTGTCACACCCAATGAATCTGTACAGTTAGCACTAAACCAATCTATCCATAGGCTTGAATCAGAGCATAAGGGTAACCTGGCTATGCCAGCCATTTTTAACTTTATTTTATCCTTGAGGAACCCTGAAAATAATTTTTAGAGAGAAATCCCTACTCAATGGAAAAAAAGCTTCCTAAAGCTTTTGGCCAGTGAAAAGAATGCCCCCTTAGTGGTGATTATATATTTATAGATGCTATACAAATATCATGTCTAAGGAACCCTCAGCAACCTCTGGAGGAACCCTGGGTAAGATTGACTGATCTATGCAATGGGTTTACTATTATTACACCATAGCTTGGTCCACATACACTAGAAAATACAAAGAAGCCTGGTTGGCAGAGAATCATTTGATGAGGCTGCAGTAGGCTCACCTAGACCATGGTAGGTAAAAGCTATTACAACTGACTACAAGGAACTATATAAAACTAAGGATAAATACAACTCTAGCTAACACATTTTTCAGTTTTAGAACGTTGAAGGATTGAAATTTCCGTCAACTGTCTTTGGTTGTCCGTGTTCCAATTTGGGAGAATTTTTTTTACTCTCTGTCTTTTTGATTAAACAGAACATAAATGGAAAACTTTCCAAAACAATCCAGTAACCGGGTGAATGTTTAAAGTTGATCTGGTTGTAGCTTACACAGAAATATGAAGATTCATGACCCAAGGGATTGGTCACAAGGGTGCTGAGTGAAGAAAGGTAAGAATAGGCAGTGTCAATTACCAGCACCAAGATTGAGACACTTTTTTTATGCATGCTGTATATTTTTTTTTGCTAGAGTTGTCCTCCTTATTTACAAATTTCATAAGGCGTTCTTTACTTGCAACTACATTTTGCTTCTGTGCGCATAGGGAAAATGAGCCATTATAAGTTTTTCTGGTACTGCTAATAAAGTGCATGGAATATTTATTTAATATGAATGGAAAAGTTTAATTTATTGATACATATCATTGATTAGTTACTGTCTATGTGTTATCGCTAGAGGAAGAAGCTTTTTCTATGTAAAACAGGCGCCATGCTTTGACTCAATATGTTTGCTGATGATAACTTGGGAAGAGAAAACACTGCTGACAAATATGGATTTCAGCTGGCAGGTAAACTTTCCAGCAACATTTTATCATTTTACAAAACAGCTGCCTTGTGGCGGTAAAAGAAGAGGAACTAACAATAACCTAAACAAAATTTTCCAAAGCAGGGCTTTGGGCTTTTATTATTGATTCCATATGAAATGGAGAATAAATGAAGATTCTATTAATAAAATCAGTCATTATGTGACAGTTTCACTCTCCATGCTGGAAATGTAATATATTATGTATAGAGGAGTGGGAATGTAACCATGCATTAAAAGGTGAGTAATAACAGAACCTATAGTTATTATAGGGAAAATATCCTGGTAGAGCTCCCAAGAGAAGTGAGTGCACCCCCAGATTGTCCCACTGATAAGTGTAAATCGTCCATTCTCCCTACAGAATCACCTCATAATATGTTTTGTTATAGGGATGAGATAAAAGAAGAATACATCTGTAGTCCAGCAGAGGAGAACTGGGTAGAGCTGACAACACTCTACTGGATTTCAGGGAAGCATAGGTACTCTGTTGTCAGCTCCAACAAGTAAGCAGCTCATAGGATTTACAATAAAAGGTTATTAGGATGAGATAAAGGAGGAATAATTCTGTAGTCCAGCAGAGGAGAACTGGGTAGAGCTTACAACACTCTACTGGAATTCAGGGAAGCAGAGGTTCTCTGTTGTCAGCTCAAATATCAAGTTAGCGGCTTCTTGGATTTACAAGGTATTACATCGGATTTACAGGCATTACTACTTCAATATACAGAATGGCCATGTTTCTCTATCAATGGATTTTGATGGCACAGACATTTAAAGATGACAATCCCAGGATTCATCAGGCTCAGGTTGTGAAAGAGTAGTTCAGGCAACATGAGACATCATTTTGAAGTCCAAACCTTAACACCCATTTACAACTCTGGAATGTGTTGGAGAAGATTCAGTTATATTATATTCAATATTGTGACATTGCATAAGCATATTTATATTAAATATTAGAGTGTGTGACTTTTTTTGCCAGTGTATTATAAATAGATCTATGAGCAAAAACATACAAGTTCTGCGATGTAAGCAGTTGAGTTCACTTGCATCCACAAGAGGAAATATAACAAATTAGTTGCATTTTACCAAAAGCAAGATCCTTTCTTTGCTGGAATATCCACAAGAATTGCTCACTGCCCTAAAAAGGTGAAACACCCCTTTACACACACAATGGACTGAGTCATCCTGTCTGTTTGAATTTGTGTTGGTTTTTTATCGGCCTTTTGTTCTCTGTACTCTACAGATTCTTTTGCTAGTGCTGCAATGTTTTGTACTGCACTGACTGAGACTGCAAGGTAATAGAACGTGTGGTTCAGAGCCCAAGATGGCTGCTGTAACGTCAAGGACCCGCTCCTGTGGGAACCACTTGTCAGAAGAAATTCTTAGGTACATAATGTGAAACATGAATGGTTTCAGGGGAAATAGACTATCTGCTGATACCAAAAAACAGTGCTTTGCCTTTGATTTTTTTTGTTTTGTTTTGTAAAGCAGACATTTAACGCATTGACTAGCAAATAGGAAAAGACTAGAAGTTAAAAAAAAAAAAGACTATAAATTCAAACTGATTTGACACTAATTGGCTAAATATATATTAGTTCTCAGTGACTGAATAATGAGGAGAAATCAGTTGTAGCAGAGGCCTCATTATGTGTTTAGCTGGCAAAGCTGTTAAGAATACCTCTGCTTGGCAAGTGAAAAGACTTGCTAAATTATTTTTTTCTCTTAAATAAAGCTTGCTTTTTTTCCCTCTTATATAAAGTTTGTTTTTATTTGAAGAGTACAATAAAGAACCCTATAAACACTATTTAAACACCAACAAATCAATAGTGTACATTACACAGCAGGTACAACGAATAATCAAACAAAAGTGCAACATTTTTGTCAGATTACGTGATTATAAATTATTAGTGTAAGTGGTTTACTGCAGGTTTTGTATGAATGTATCTTTGTTTTATGCTCATTAGAGCAGAACTTGAAAGGGGAAAGTAGAGCTTGGAATACAAGAGGTGGGCCAGGAGGGTCGGGGTTATAGCTGGTGATTGCCTGGGCCATTGCAACATTGGTCTAATAATTGGGACAGCAACTCATTACAGATAATGAAAACTTTAACAAGCAAACTATCTGATACCAGCTACTACCTGCTATCAGAAAAATGGACAGCAAGAATAAAAACATCTTGTGTTAGATCCAGTATTTCCTCTGTACATATTGCCCTATTATCTTTCTGTACTAAATTGTTAGTTTATTAAAAGGTATCAATATTTACACAATGACCCTGATTTATTACAGATCCCCAAGACTGGGGAGAACCTCGGTGATCAGCAAACCTGCAATGAATTTCCAAAACATCATTTGCTATTAGATGGCATATGTTTTCAATCCTTGACTAGCTCCATTCTAGTTTTGCTGGATGTTCTTCTATGATAGTCTATCTTCTCTAATCTTGGAGAGCTTTAATAAATCAGGCCCAACGTTTATACAAATACCCGTGTTACTTTAAAGGCCAATGTGGACCATAAGACAAAATTTCCCAAGACATTTTTCACTGTAGTATTACTAATGCTGAATGTGGAAAATGGAGTGGATAAGGGGCTCAATGGCTAAACTGGCTTTTTGTTACCTACCATTTAAATAGGCTGCTCTGGAATAAAAATGTGTCTGATTGGTTTATGTAACATAAAAAAGAGTAATCACCACTATTGCCTCTAGGATCCCTACAGGGCTTTTTTTTTTTCACCTTTACTAACTTGACCTTGGTAGAGGGGCATGGCAAATTTTTGGGGTCCGCGGCTCTGGCCATATCCCCTGTGCAGTTCCCAGGCTCAGGGAAGTGGGCGGGCTGTGTCCCTGAACATAACCCACCCACTCTCTCCAATCAGTGATGGGAGAGTGGGCGGATTTATGTCATAATGACGTCACTCTGGGGGAGTGATGCATGCACGGTAAGGAGCCGGTGATTTTAGTGGTACGTGGGACCGAAAAGGTTGGCGACCATTGCCTTAAAGCAGCTACTCTGAACCAGGGTTCTATTGAATCTAAGGTTTCCCCCAGAGGTTACTGGTATTTTTTTGAGCTGTGGTTAACGGACCTCTTATTTATTGGTATATGTACAGTTCCTCAACCTAAACTACTTGGTGGAGCCAGCAGCGTGCCAACATCGATCTTTTAGCTGTCTAGAAATTGTGATGTTCTCACACCGAAGACATTTAGCTATGAGGTTACAGACCAAAATTATACAGAAAGTACATTACTATTATTTAGGTTAAATTCAAGACAAAAGATTTTAAGGGCATAGTTAACACTTCTAGATGTTTCCTATAGGATCGGCAAATTTAATGTTTCATAATTAGGTCTACATTAAGTAGCTAAGGGGCATTAGCTGTTTAAATATATTTTAACCACAAGCATACTGAACGTGCCAAAAAATTGCATATAAAGGTCATGCTTGCCAACGTTCAGCTTATTATTTATTATGACTGCAACAGAATGTTATAAGCTCACCTGTAGGAACAAAACAACTACTTGACTGCAGGTGTTTTCATGTAACTCGCAATCAAAGAAACACAAATCTGTAGTAAACACTAGAGCTGCCCAAATAAATAATATACCTTGGAATCTCCGG
The DNA here is from genome assembly GCF_032062135.1 of Pyxicephalus adspersus. Taxonomy (NCBI): domain Eukaryota; kingdom Metazoa; phylum Chordata; class Amphibia; order Anura; family Pyxicephalidae; genus Pyxicephalus; species Pyxicephalus adspersus. The sequence goes on along the minus strand of NC_092864.1, from coordinate 19,865,491 downwards.
ACAAAACCCTGCTGTCCACTGAACACAATGGACTATGAAAAGATTTAGTTGTATCCTACATGTGTTCACAGCTCAGAACGCTTGTAAAATATTGCTTTTGATTGACAAAAGAAGTCTCTTTCTTTGTGCGTTTGAATGATCCACTGCTACAAAAATGTCATTGCTGCTTTCAAGAAGGAGAGGTGAGCAGTAAACACATTTTTTTGACTTTTGAAATCAGGAGGCGAGAAAAGAATACATCCAGTTACCTACTGTTCTTAGCCTCAGGCAGACCTAAGATGTGTGATCTGGTGACTTTGAATGGTAAAGAAGATAAAGCACGTGTCCCCACCTCACTAGTGACTGGTCATAACCCTCGTGGTGCTCTTATCTATGATTATAGGTATCTACCTTGACTCCAAACAATGGGGAGCTTTGTTACATGCATACCAGTCTTACAGATGAAAATTTTAAAATGAATTCAGTTTATTAAGAAAGAAAATAAAATATAATAATTCTACCAGTAAAACTATATACTGAAAACTGTGTCACATACATATATGTACTCTCCATGACACCTCAACACTCAGCAGAGGACATAGACAAAACTCCCTCATTTCCATCATTTTCAGGGACTTTTCTGGTGTATTTATAGATATTCTCATTGTGCTTCCCCACTTTATCAAGTGCTTTCTGGAAAATTACAAGTCTAGAGCCCTTCAGGTAAGTTCACAGTCAAACTTTTTGTCTATTCATATTTGCTTCCATTTTAGATGTGCTTATTGTCTGTTTAGGATGGGTATGGATTCACCACACGCCTGGTGACCACCAAAATGAGATAGGCCTTGATGTCAACTCTGTAACTTGCCCTCCATATCAGTGGATGTGTGAAACCAACAATCTCTAATATAGGAGGTGTCATGTATATGTGATGTTTTCATGTGTGTCAAGTCTTGTATTTTTTCCTTTAATTTCTATTGTTTGAAAGTGGTTATTCCTCTAAATTAGGACCAAACTAAATATATAATAAACAAATCTCATTTTATGCTTCATTCAGTTATCATTGTTCAACAGAACTGTACCAAATCTTATCTTACCTTAACCTACGCTGTTTCCCTAAAAATAAGCCCTAGCATGATTTTTCTGTATTTTTGAGGATGCTCAAAATATAAGCCCTATCCTGAAAAAAAGCCCTACCCCGAAAATAAGCTACAACATATATAAATACATGGATAAGAGGTTCTCATTTAACGAAAATGCTATTGCTAGACATAAGATATTGGGGCCAATGGTTCTAAAGGAAATAGTCACAAGAAATTCAGGGTTTGGAGAATTATGATGATGTTCCAGAAGGTGATGACATGACTATTTTTGAATAAATGTTGATTTTTTGGTTCAAAAAAAAAAATGTTGATTGTTGATAATAAAAAAATAAGACATTCCTTGAAAATAAGCCCTAGTGCATTTTTTGGAGCAAAAATAAGTATAAGACACTGTTTTATTTTAGGGGAAATGGGGTATAAATCCAGAGGGAATGTAATTAAACAGGAGCTTAGGATAAACAGGGGGAAGTTCTAAGCTGGAAGTAAAAAAAAAAGGGGTTAACTAAAAAGTCTGCACATTTTAGATGATAGGCAACATTGTACATTTAAAAAACATTTAGTACTCCTTATCATTAACATATCATAACTAGATCTCTGTAGGTGCATCGGACGCAATGGTGAGAACCAAAAGTGTTGTGGTAGAGCAATGCACATCACGAATATTCCTCTGCGCATTACATTGTTGTGCCATCTAATTCACACAAACATGCATTGTATGTGTATTTTACACACTTCTTGGAACTATCTGTTTGGTGTAATGCAGTATGTTGGTAAAATAAAGGGCAGATGTATTAAAACCTGTTCTGCAGTACATATATGCGAGAACACAAAACAACAGGGTAAAACTGGTCAAACGATGCATATTTTGCCACTTTTTCCCATACTAACTTTTGAAAATGAATCCTAATAAAATTTTCCTGTATTGCAGATCTCTGGTTTTTGTTTCGCATGCACATTGTGGTCTGCTATCTAGTATGTGCTAAACACTTACGGCTCAAGTGTATTTTGTGGCTGATTAATCAATGAATATTAAGTGCAATGTCAGGTTTTAGTGGCCAAAATTACAACATTTAATATGGCAATATGCAATTAAGTCTAAGTTGGCTTTATACGTGATTTGCTTAACATGGTGGTAATTATTATAGAATGTTTGTGCATGGATAACTTGGGAATAAAGAAGATTTCTTGGAGGGCTGAAGATAAAGCAAATTTTGTGTAAGTGGGAATTGATAGATAAGCGGCTTTATGATTTACTGTTATTAAGAGGGGAAGTGAGTACTATGTTGGAAATACTAACTTGATTCACATTGAGTAATAATAAATTAGTTTTTAATTTATATTGAATAATTTTTAAAGAAATTATTAGAAGGTATCAAGCTAATAATGAATGGTATATTTAGTGTATATTATAATTCATTTATTTATGGTGTTATATGGAATTTTGAGGGAATTTATTGATAGTGTCGATGAAGGAACTCATTAATGGAACTATGTTTAAAAATTAGTTTTATAAGTGTTTGGATAATTAGGTTCAGCAGAAAAATACAACAAATTAGTATATGTGATGCACTCAGGGCTGTAAATGGTAACATCACTTATAAAAATATAATTGATTTATATTATATGATGATTACAGTTTGCAAAAAAGGGATACACGTGGAAAGTTGTGTTTAAAGTGATTATGTTTGCTTTTGAGATGTGAAATTATTGTGTAATATACATGACAGATTTGGTAAACAGTATAGGAGGTGACTATGCTGTTCATCTATTGAAGAAACATCATTCTGCCAGGAAATTCAATTAAGATGTTTAAACTTTCTCAAAACAATTTGGTGGATAAATGACCAAGAGGTCTTTTATCTTCACTGGGTGCGGCCTTACGGGGCTCAGCTCCTAATTTTGAAGCCTTGTAAGTACAAATAGATGAAACTCTATGTTCTTGGATTGAGAATAAGAATTATTCACTTGGTAAATATGAACTCAGACGGACTGTCACTGTCATGACTTTATTGTAACTAAACTACATGCACTAATTGTAGACATTTTTTATTTAGAAGTATAGCTATTATTCCTTGGGAATTCTCTTCTGATGAAGCTCAAGCAGCGAAACGCACCAAGAACCAAATGATCAAGCAAACATTGTGTTTTTTTTTAACCTAGTATAACTAAATGTTAAAGATGCTACAGACTGTATTCACAGGAGTCAGTTTTGGGTAATATTAGGGAAGAATTTGGAATTTGATCACACCATGGGTTAAACTGTATTTTCAGCCATTCACTATGTCCAAAAAGTTATTTGGACAAACATTGACCATTGTTTACAGTTACAATGGGCTAATACTCTTGTTCCAGTGACAACTGAGGAATTACTTCTAATAAGAAACAGATAGCAATCAAAAACCTGACCACAGTTTTACCTCTACCCCCCTATTTGAAATTATTTAAAAACTTTTTTAAATTTAAAATACTTTAATTTGTGTATAAGCTAAGTAGCTGACTATCCAGATTTTAGCTGATTGATGAATATCATTAAACATAATGTTCATGCAGATGATTTTCCAGAGCTTCGGACACTAATTTAAGTGCATTACTATTAGGCATTTTCAACTATCTCAGCATCATGTCTGCAGGAGTCACTGACTATCCTGTCTCCTGAGAAAATTTAGGACACTTTGAATACATTTTACAAGCCATGAATCCCAGTGGAGGTAACACACAATTTAACATCTTGCCCCTGCCAAGTAGCATGAAGACCATTTAGATAAACAAATGGATAATTAACATTTTTGTTGGGTTCTTAAAATGTGCAGACGATTTTTCATCTGATCTATCTGTAATCATTCTGATTCTACATTTTTCAATTTCGCATACCTCTGCCTAGCTCTTATGTTTTCTTGTGAATTAATGCAATTTACAGGTCCCAAAAATATTTTCGGGATTAGCTAAACAAGGATAAAATTTGTCATATTTTGCTGCACCTAGGTGGGGCCTAGAATGTTTGGAAGTGTTTCTTTGGTAATATTTCAAATGGTAACTTATTTATACAGAAGCAGTAATAGTTAATTATAATGGTAACGTGAGGGTCCTCTGTCAACTTACTCTAGATACTATAGCAACTGTTTCACAATCACTTTGTGGTACTCCCCTCACCACAGGGATTTTACTGCAAATTACTATTTCTCAGATGGTGACCAGGGATGAGCGAGGGAATTTATAACATTCGGTCTCGGCAAATTGAGCCGTTCTCGCTTACCAAACGTAGGCGAGAACAGCCTTTGTAAATTCGTCCCGCAAGACCGAATTTTTGGGACCTGCAAGACCAATCAGGGGAGTGGAGCTGTCAGCTCTGCTCCCCTGATTGCTCTTGCAGCCCTTTACTGGTTGTATGTATTCTTGTATAGAGTTTCTCTATCCAAGAACACAGGAGTCCTGTGTTCCTGGATAGAGAAACTCTATCCAGGAACACATACTACAGGGCGACAACAGCATTCAGGGGAGCGGAGCAGCTCCACTCCCCTGACTGCTGTTGCAGTCCTGTACTATGTTTGACTTTTAGTAATTTTACCCTTTATTTGGCTCAAATAACCTAGACCGTAAGACGCAATGCAGACAAAATCTTGCTCTTGCAATGGACTAAAATGTCGTTTTGTAAGACTTACTTGTTTACGTTCCAAAAAAAAAAAAAACAAGGACAATAACGTCACGTTCAGCAATGTGTCAAAATGGGGTAATGTAGGTATGTTTCTTTTTAGGTATTTTTTTCTGCTAAGAGTAGGCAATTTGGAACATAAAACATAAAACAGACTTATCTACAGTAAGTGGGTAGAGTGCAGAAAGTTCTAGTAGGCAAACATACTTTAATTCCTGGGGGAATGATAAATTATAATTTGTTACTCTAGGTTACACTACCTTGTTTGCTTTACTTACTGAAACTGATAGACTGCATAACTTTTCACATTCCTATTGACAATCTTTACAGAAGGGTATTGTCTGTGTAAGCCTATGACTAAACTCTTTATTCAGCCATTCCAACATTCTCCATCGGTAATCACCCATCTTGTTAAATTATATGGAAACAGCTTTTTCGAACACTCACAATTACTCCATTATGTCTTATTAACTCTCTTTTTTTGTATTTATGTTGATGAAATAAAGGAATTTAAGATTTCCAGACTTTTAAACTTCTTATTGGTCTGATTTGCATAATGGAAGTGTCTCAGCCTTTTAAATAAAACATAATGAAATATAAATTTTTTCTTTCACATCTTCCCACTATTCCTTGCCCCTTTTGCGTAATGTAATGAATCCAATGGACTGGCAGATTTCTGCTGATGGATTGCCATTTACTAACATAACATTGAAAGAAGGAAATTAGGTACTGCCCCAATACTCTCAGAAAGGAACTGAGCCTTTAGACCATCAATAATGAAAATATAATGGCCATTATATAAAGCCGAAAACAGTAATATTGATGTGCCAAAAGCACAAATACATGGTAACCAGGTTCAGATTTGTTGAAAGAGGTATTAGATTGTTTTATACTATATATTTTATATGATAATTACAACCCTTTGCCTTAATAATGGTTGACATTTAGTAAAAACCCAAACTTTATTTGTTTTGGTTATTTCCAATACCCCCTTTCACAACTTTTTTTTTTTAACTTCTGCAGTTTTGAGTTTTTTAACATTTGAAAATAACACATTCTTTACCAGCACCTGCTAAGTGCAAGGGCAGATTAAAGTCTAAAAGTCTTCCAAGCAAGCTGATACAAGTGTGCCGATAACTGTGTGACAATTAGCTGAACACTCAAGCTGCATACACATTCTGGGTCAGTGATTCAAAAGGTATTAAAGGCAGAGAATCAGAACAGCCAGGAAAACAGGATTTTTAAAACCCAGAAGAAGCAGCTTACACTTTTACACATTTAAAAGAGCACTTAAAATTCATCTTTTCAGACTCACCTACCCATCTTCTTCTGTCTCCTAAACCCTCACTACTCCACTAACATTTGATATCCCCATTCTATCCTGTGATATTACCACTTAGTATTGTAAGCTCTTTTGTGCAGCGTCCTCTCTTCCTGTGTCATTGTTTGTTTCTATCTGTCATTTGCAACCCCTAAAGTATCATAAAATTTTAACACATTATTTAAGCTACGTGAAATATTCCTATTATTAGCCCTTTCAAGATGATAATTCACTTTGGTGGGTAAACAGCCTAAATTCCTTTAGTATGTCAACTCCATATTAAAAACCTGATTTTAATCAAAAAAGTACTTTTTGTTGTTGTTGTATATTGTTAAATGCAGACTTGTAAAGTTATTAATAGCTTCTCTTTAAAATAAGGTATCAACTACAAAAGCAGTAATGAGTAAATATGAATATTTCTTTTAAGCTTGTTTTTAACATGAAAAATGAAAAGGCTTTACATTGCCTTTAAATCATTACAACCCATCAATGTGTCTATTTACATTGACCCCACAGGAACTTCTTAAAAAGCTTTAGATTCCTTTAATAAAAATAAACGTATTTAAATACTACAACAACACCAATATCAATTCTTTACCTTCCCCTTTTGTTCCCATGGATTCCACCTAGGGTGATTCTTATGGAGTGGAAATATTAAGTGCAGTTCATACAGCATGGGGCTAGTTTTCAAAGACATCTCTTGTTTTTATTAGTTAGATTGCAGCCAGAAAGGTTAGGCACACAGTGAGATCTAGGAGAGGAAAAACTTGTGCTTTCTCACCATGTCCTGGTGTGCAATAAAACAATTATTTTTTTAATGTATTTTTTGTTCATGATTGGATGGAGATATGTGCTTTTTCTAAATAAAAATTAGAGCAAGTCTGACACAGATGTGGTTTTAGATTTCTATTTAGAAAAAAATAACTTCTGTCAAAAAATAGAAAAAGGAGAAAATGTCTATCCAAGCAGCCATAATGGCCAGGCTGCTCTAAATTTTCTGTGCTGACAGTCGGTGGTCATTTCAATACTACGCTTATTGTATCTATAGAGGAGCAGTGTTGGTACCCTAGAACAGGGATACAGAACAGCCCACCCAATCCTCTTTTATCATACCATAGATTTCAGGTGTTCTGTAGTCCCCAATATGGAGAAAATTCATCACAGTGAGAGGGTAAAGGAAGTAGGAAGTTATCAGACCACAAGATTTCTGGCAGAATCAACAGGTATTTTTTTTTTAACAAACTAAGGAGACATAACAAAACACTTTCAATGGTATGGTGCAAAAGTGAGCAAATGAATAAAGTTTATTGTTAGGGTTTATATACATTTAGAAAGTAGATTGGGAGGTGACAACATATTGAAGAATCCACTTTAAGAAATAATTATACTGTCTTGTATACCTTGGCAATGATAGAATGGTGGGTAATATTACCTAACTGATTTGTTTCTTAATGGCCACTTAGAGGCAAATTTAGCCACCTTCCCCCAGTATTTTTTGACCATTCATTCTCACCAATGCACTACTTCTTTCCTGAAGTGGAACTGAAAATAAAAAAATTACACTTACCCTTAATCCCGCAGATCCCTCAAAGGCACTGGACTGTCCCTCGATCCGGTCCCGTATCGTCCTAGAATTCCTCTTCGTCCCGGTGCGCCACCTCTTCCATTTTCTTATTGTCTGCTTGCTACGTCACCCAATCTCGCATTGCACAGGTGTGATATCGGGTGTCGTAGCTCGCTGTAAAGTGGAAAAAAAGAGAGCTGATCTCACTGCAAATGCCTTAGTGGAAAAAATGCCCCTTCTGCACATGCCTGCGATGGGGCATGTGAAGAAAGAGCACCCGAGGCCTCCCAGGATGCATGACGTAGGTATCCCGGAAGGCTCTATGCTCCCATTCAGTCTTGAACGCAGACACTAAAAGGGGCAGTGATGCACCCTTTTTTTTTTTTAAATAACATTTTTCCTTTACATGTAAGGGTTGTCTAACCTCTTCTGTAAAGTGAAAAATAGTAAGTTTAGGTCTGCTGTAAAACAAAAAACATTTTACTCAGTCCCTTATTACTTGCCTTATGCTAAGGCTACTTCCAGGGTTGGGGACCTGATCTGCCCTCTTATCATAACTCTGCTGGTCTTCTCTGGTCTGTGATGACCCTGCTGATGGACAATTCATGTGTCCATATCAACTAGGCACCAACATCTGGAGGTGCCATCTTGGTAGAGGCAGGGCTCTGCTTCCTCACCAGCAAGGCGAACAGTGAGTGGCACATTAGCAACATCACCAAATCTCCCTCTAAATCCTCTGAGACCAGCAGTCAGTAGTACCTCACACTACATATAGACAGCTACAGGAGTGCCTAGGCACACTAACATACAAAGAAGCACTCCACTATATTTCAGAAGGAATTTCAGACAAAAGTTACGTTACATGATTCTTGTATGAACAATTGCTACTTATTGATGTTTCCAATAACAGAACAAATCTTTACTTATTGACTTCACTTCACTTACAATAGGGCTGGGATTTTCTACCTCATAAATCCTTTTGCTTATGTTCATAAACAATTGTTGAATAATTGTGTGAATTTTCTGTTTTTTATTAGATATTTTTGTTATCACCTTCATAATCTATATTAAATTGTATACCTGTATATACTGACATGGGCAGTTATTCCAGCAGTGCATGTATTATTAATTAGGTTATTGCTATGCAGTTCAATGTGTTTCATCTCTACTACTTATGGAAGAACACCATTCTTCGAATATAATACCATAAAAGGAACAAAGACATTTCTACGACATACATTATGTAATAATTTAATGCCTTTACCATGTTATAAACAGAGAAACCAGTGGAATCATATTTGCAAAGATATTTTCCCCGAATTTGAATATTTTTTTTATTTTATTTTGATAAATAGACTTTTGTCTCTCACGCACTTACAATTGATATTAATGGTTGTGCTTGAAGGATGAAGAAAGCAAGGCAATGCCAGCTAAATGCAAAGACATGACTGAGAATAGGCTGCGACTGCGAATAAAATGACATTCCAGATATGTACAGCGGCTCGGGCTGAATGTTAATTCTGCAAAATCTGGGATACATAGCTTAGCAGTCATATTGTATGCGTACAATACCCAGCAGAGTCATTGGATGTAGTGTACAATAAGCATTAATCATACAGCAAGATTGTAATAATATGGTGATTATTATAAGTTTCAGGTATGGAAAGAAAAGCAAAGTGTATTTGTTCCCTTCGTCATTCCAAATGTTATTACATGGGCTATTGTTGGCTTGTAGTGGAAAGTAAATGCATTCTTTGTCCCTGGATCCAAATATAGGAATCATGCATCTGTTAGACGTAACTGTTCATCGAGTGACTAAGTTACCAAATTGAATTCAAATCTTTCTGGGAAATGGTTGTTCTTAATTTAATGATATCTGGTTTTTGTCTTGCTTTGACTAAACATTTAAACAGCAGCATTGCAATTATAGCCCAGTGTTACTCAAATACATGCTATTCTAGGGAGCTCCACTTTGGCTGACCTACACATTCGTTATACTAGCCTTTGTCAAAGGGCTGCGTCACTATCATTCTTGTTTTTCATCAGCCAATCGAAATAAAATATACAAGACATTTATGCTGCTACAAAACCGTAATGCAATCACTAAAAACTCAAAATAGCTTTATTTTAGAAGTCAGGTTCAATATTTTTTAAACTTGGGAATTTTAGGCTGCATACACATGTGCAGTTTTTTGTTGCTAGAAATGATCTTTTATGATCCGTTCTGTTCTATGGAGAGGGGAAGGGGGGAACGAGTGAGCGGCACCCCACTGTGCTCTTCTCTATTGACATGTATAGAGGTTTTTCTCCATTGGTCATTCATGAATGGATCCATAAATAAAGTTGGCCGACTGCTGTACTACGCATGTCAGATTCAAACCCAACCGTTTGTATTGAGTGAGAATTATCTGAGGTGTGTGCACTTTACAGCCCTACAGAAATAATATCTGGTGATCCTACTGTGAAGATCTTCATTCAGGCACTTCCAGTTATGGGGTGCTCTGTCCCTATCTCCCAGGCCATGCAAACACATTACCGAAACGAGTAGAAAGAACAAGTATGGCACACACTGCTCTGTTCAGTTCTATGGAGAGGGGAGCGGGGAGGCTGAGTAAAAGGGCACCCCGCTGTATTCTCCTCTGTAGGAAAGTTGGTTCAACCTCTAAACTCAATCATTGATCTGCTAGGACATTGGTTGCAAGGAAGGGCCTGACCAGGTACTAAAAAGATTGACTGTCACATGACTGTGGCTTTAGGTGGGTAAATGAGGTTTAAATTTTTTTTTTTGCTTGTTTATGCCTAGTTCTTATTTAGAGGTGGGTGGGAGATCTATAAGTCTCCATGCCAAATTTTGAAGTTTCACTGGCTTAATATTAGTGTTTATTAATAGGGTTTATTCAAAAACCTAATTCTCCATTTCTTGGGTACATAACTAGCACTATTTTACAAAATAGTGATAACTACCTCTTATAATACCTAACTCTATACTATACTGAAACAGTAGGGTTACTATTAGATTAATTAAGAAGCCATTCTCTGTCACCCCTGGGAGCACTTCGCTTTCCTTCCCACACCATATCTCTTTAAAAGCATTATTTTCTTCCAGCCTGCTGACTTGATCAGATTTACATTCATTTTTACTCCTAACCACAGCCTGTACATCTCTGCTCATTTCCCTACTTGGGAGAGGAGGTCCCAGATCTGTGCATTTCATATGCGTGGGGAGAAAGACATTTGGCTTTATTTGGTTTTAGTCGTGCCTTCTGCCACTTAATGAGGCCCAAGTGGCAGCATGTTACAGTATGTAGCAAGGCTGTGTCCATCCCAGGATACTGTGTTATATTGCCATAATTATAATATGATTTGTCCATGAAAGCAGTCCCAGCCTACTCAACCTCCCACTGTATGCAAACCTTGCTATGCATCGACTGCTAGGCGGGATGTCTTGTCTCTAAAAGAGATAAGGATTTATATTCATATTCACTTTTTTGGAAGAAAACAGGTTCATTAATTTCTATACTTTCAAGGGTAACCATGATCAGAAGGCCACATTGGTACGAGATATTTGTCATTTGAATGTTTGATTTTTCATTGTCAAACATAAACTTGTTGCAAGGGAAGAAAACACAGGGTTGCTAATATTCAGATTTGTAATAAATACCTGATTATGGTTATCTGGTTATATCTAGTTCAGGGGATATTACTTTCATCTTGGCCTAAAGTAGACAAAGGCCCTAAATGATCTCCCTCTCCAGTTTGCTAAAAGAATTGTATTTCATAAACTCATAACCATTATTATATATATATAATATTTTGGATGTCACAGGTAACTTTGGAGGGGAAAGAAAAGATCATTAGCTACTGAGTGCACGGATAATGATGTTGTATAGCATGTTTATTATGGTCAAGTGGTAGTATTGAAATAACCTGGACGGCACCCCCTTAAGTGAAGCATTGAGATTCAGACAGGTGGTTTTGCAGTAAGAGACAAGCAATGTCCCTTCTGCAATAACTTACCTTCCTGTTCATTGCCCAGCTGTCAAATTCTTTTGAGCTGTGCATGGAACACCCCCGACTTCCCTTGCGCATATCGGGAATGAATACACTCCTGCACACTTGAGTGGGACTTATGTAATCTCGGCATGGACAATCAAGTTGGCGGAAGATCTTCTTTGTAAAGTAAAGAAAAGAGAGGATGGCGGTTTCCTGCGATGGAATAAGGATAGGTGAGTAGTCGCAGGTTTAGTTCCATTTTAGAAATCTAGGCCACCAGTATTCAGGGTCCACTGGGCCTTGACTGATAATTTCCCCCGGTTTAGAAACAAGGTCAATCATGGTATGTAAAGGACATGTATATATAAAAAGACATAGATAGTTAAATCCATTACAAGCCTTTGTGCCACCAAATTGCTGCACCAAATGGACTGTGGGTAGTTCTGCCCTCCACTTAACCCATGCTATGCTAAAGGGACCTTAGAAAGCACCATATGGTGCGACAAGCCAGTTTGAGACTTTAATGCTCCCAGCCCAATTTCAATAACCAGACTTGGCTACATCTGTCTCTTTGAATTTGGTTCCAAATGGCGAGCGTTCTAATCCTAAATCCTGTAATACGAGTACAGCATACGTTGGACAATTTTCCTCCCTCCCTTTCTCAGCGTAAATAACCCTTTCTGTGATAGAGGAATGTTCTTCCCAGACTTCGCCACAGCATAAATCACAAGATAAATTGCTCCGCTATTTCTCTAGTCTGTTTTTAATGTGGTTGTGAGCAATCGCAGGCCGAGGACGTGAATTGGGTATACAAACAGTCTACGCGTCCTGAATTTAGTACGCAATGATACGCTTCCTTACAATTCGCAGCACATTAACAAACTTAGGAAAATCTTCTTCTCTGTGATATGACAATGATAGCAAATTTCTACAATGTTTAGGTAAACCTTCCTTAGGCAATAACTGCAGACATTCATCAAATGTTGTCTAAATCAAGCAAATCAGCAAGAACATGGAAAGTAGAAAATCCCTTTAAAAAGGATTGTTGAAAATAGGTTTTGCTCTAATTAAAGTGCACCTGCAGTTTTGAAGAAAGATATTTTGTAAGGAAGGTCAACAAGATAAGTTTGTATTTTGGTAATTATAATAGTTTATGGTAAAGGTGCTAGTATAGTGGACACATTTCTAGTCTGCCATTACTGCTATTACTGAAATGACTGTTTTCTTAAAAGAACTGACTCTGGTCTTAGTTCTTTAAATCGATGAACTGGAACAAGCGTACAGACTGGGGAATTCAAAATTTGCATAGTTGTTCTTGATTGTGATTAGTGACCCCAAAAGTATCGAAGCAGGGACAGTTTCAGATATTTTTTAAGGGAAAGTTTTGCTAGTGGTAGGGGAAAATGTCTCTAAACCTGAAACTCAAGTAATAATAAAAGCAGGCACACCATATAAAAATACGTAAATAAATAGTACATATACTAACAATAAAAAAGAAATTCTATCAAGGGATGTTATATTATTTTTAGTCAATGAGCCTCGGTGTCCACTACTTTTTTGTAGAAATAGTAATAACAAATGAAGACACAAACAGTAGTATAATAAGGGGCATTGTAACTATTGCAAAAGATCTGGGTCACCCTGGGCACCATGAGGATAGCAATGATGTGGCCAATGTAGCATACCACATTGAATGGTTTGTACGGCCAAACTGGGCAATTGGCCTACTCTGCTCTGGGATAAAAAACACATGGACTGCAGAAGTTAAGAATAAGTAGACAAAATGACCCCGAAGCAATAATGACTTTCTCCTAATAATAATGGACAACACAGTGGCTCAGAGGTTAGTGCCCTGACCTTTGCAGTGCTAGGTCCCGGGTTAGAATCTCGACTAGGACGCTACTTGCATGGAGTTTGCAGGTTCTCCCCCATGTTTGTGTGTGTTTCCTCCCAAATTCCAAAAACATGCACTTAGGGTAAGTGGCTTCCCACCAAAATTGACCTTAGACTGTACTAAATTCATATGACTATGGTAGGGACAATAGATTGTGAGCACCTTGGACAGCTAGTGACATGACTATGGACTTTGTACAGTGCTGCATAATGTTATGGCGCTATATAAATACTGTGTAATACTTCCTCCATCAGTTATAGCAAAACCACTAGAGATAAGCAAGTTTTTAAAACTTGATCTTGAGGCGAATTTGGACGTTCTTGCTTACCGAACTTTAAGCGAGAACAGCCAGTGTAATTTCGTCATTTGAGGTCGAATTTAAAAAAAAACAAAAAAAAAAAAACAAACAAATTGATCCCTGTAATGGAGTTTGAGGACTTCTGAGTTTGTCATTTGCTTGTGTCCCCCATCATATTTTACACCTGCTGACATCACACCATTGCATGTATTTAGGGAACAGGGCATCTGATACACCCATAACTTTTCAGATGTAATTTACACCGCAGCACTTAAAGACAGTGAATTTCAGGCTCACAGCCATCTGAAGGTGCAAGTATTCAAAGAAGACTTTTGCAGGAAACTTTTTGAGAAGTGCCTTAAATCTTGTTGAAATGAACTCCCATTTCTGACAATCTCATCTTCATTACCCTCAACACAGCTTGTATATGGAAGCTGTGAGGGTATTCAGTTGCCAAAGGTCATGGTGTCATAATACTGAACCAAGGTTTTAATTAAAATGTACATATGTTTCAAAGGAAACCTTTCATGCCAAAACATGGTGATGCAAAGGGAGTGTGAGTACTCCACTCCACCATTAGGAGCAATGCATATGTCTAAGGGAGTGCTATATACCATCGTAATTTTGGAATGTTTATCGAAGGCTCAAGGAGACCCAATGCATTTTGAGGAATTTTACACATTTCCATCATGGCTGGGAATAAATGTAACCTGATGCTATAGTAACAAGCAATGAAATGACAATAGAGAAATCTTAAAATGCTTAGCAGAGGCTTTAAACTGGAAGGAAAACAATTAGAGCTTTCAGTGTAGCCAGGGATGCTAGGCATGACAGCAGATTTTTCTCCTGAAAATGCTAAATATCTAGCTGTCATGCTGTCCCTCTTGCTTCATTACTTTGAGTCACTACACAGGGACAATGATGAAGGTAGGAACTGATCTGCATACTTGCTTTAAGTGTGCAAGTTAGAAGGAATTAAGTTTGCAGCATCGACATAGAAGGCAAGCAACCAACGTGAAGAAGGTGTAAAGTTTCCTTTTAATAAGCCACATATGATATATGTTGTCCCTATGTTTCCTATGTCCCTATGTGCAGTATACATTTTCTAACTCAGGGATGTAAAGGTTTGTTAGCCAGTTAATGACTACATTGTGCTACAGTGGGAGCTTGGATGGTATATGAGAGATCAGGGTAGTTGGTGGGTCTGGGTAATTCATGATCATGGACCAGCATGATCTGTATGCGCCATTATGATGCCATTACTGTACTAAAGCCTGGCATCTTTGCCCCCTAAATCCACAGAATATCAACAGTTAATCTCACAGGTAGGGCTTCATGCAGGGCGCTTTAGGGATAAACATCACAGTTGGAAGTCAAAGGTTAGCACTCTTGCCTTTACAGCGCTAGGTTTTGGGTTCGAATCCCAGCCAGGACTACATCAGCAAGTAGTTTGTATGTTCTCCCTCACTCTGGTTTCCTCCCATATTCCCAAAACATGCAGTTAGGTTTATTGGTCTCTCCTCAAAATTTACCTTTGATTGTGTTAATGATATATGACTGTGATAGGAGCATTGCATTCTGAGGCCCTTTGAGGAACAGTTAGTGATATGACTATAGACTTTGTAAAGTGCTGCATAATATTTGCATACTATATAAATACAAATGAAAAAAATGAACTCCAAGCTGATATAAAATAGGTACCTCAATCCGAAGTGGTAAGCATATGAAGCAGCTAGCCACAGTAAGATGTGCTTACCCCTTCCCTTTTTTCTGTTTATTTACAGGCTCGGGCTAGAAATGTAGGCGTAACCTAACCTTCCTAGCGGTCTAATTGCGTCCAAATTTCCATACAAAAAGCGGTACAATTTTTTGCAAGGAAATATATTTTTCATTGTGGTAGGTATTGCCGAGAATTCAAGAACTGAGATCTGTATGTATCCCCATGTGACAAAGCCAATTTAGCATAAAAAGAACCGGGGAGTTTCCTAGGGCCCCCACTTGCTGAAGAGCCCCTGTCTGCAGAGGAGCAGCATGTGCCAGATGTTAAAAGGTAAAAAGTTAGAATTGTAGTAAGCTGATACACAATCCCCAAAACTAAAATATCAATATTGCTAAAGCTGATAATATAAAAAGTGATTTCAGGCAACATGTGCAATGCTTATACTAAAATGGAAAGAGTGCTTTTGTAATAAAGTCAGAAGGTTCACTCAATTTACCTAATTTTGGGTCCTATATAATCATCTCCACATAAATTTGTTGGTGCGTCTGCTTTCTGAATCTTTGAATACGGGTTCCCATAACAACCAGAATAACTAGGTGGATTGGGGCACTGTTACAATGTCTGCATGAGAATCTAAAGGCCCGTGTAGGGAGGTTGTGTTCTCTGTGTGTATTTAAAGGCTTTATTTCAAATACATTGTGTGTTAAAAATGCAAATTATTTTTGTATCTAGTTTGGTACTCAAACACCAAGTAACAGTTATAATTAACACACAAAAAAGGAAAAGAAGGCAATCTTGCACTGCAGATCTATGTACTGTGTGGGCTGTAGATGACCCCCAGACTATTAGCAGAGTTCATGCACAGAAATAACTCACAGCTTTGTGGAAAGTTGTTTTGGACAGCTTAAATTTTAATGAATGGCTAAAACTCATTTGGCGGAGTAATTAAATGTACATTACAATGGGTAATTTTATGAAACCTCATTCTGTGAAATTATTGTAATAGATCATTTAATTGGAATAGGACAGAATGAAGTCAGAATCACGCATCACCCCCCTCCCCACCCTACATAGGAACATAGAAACCTAATTTGTGTATTACATTATGGGGAGCCTAAGTATATTTTCTGAGTGTGCAATTGTTCCTTATTGCAGTTACTTCTTTACCTGACACCTACCTAAACTCTGACTTCACTGTACTTGAACAAAGTCTTGGAAAGTTTCCCCAGTTTTTATATGTAAGTGTTGACTATTGGCAGACCAACTCGGAAAGGGCTACCATGGGTGCACGGACTATAAGTCCTCCATTGGCAGTCTAAAATGTAAACTGTTGTTTGCTCCTATACACCAATAAACTTCATGCTGTATGAGAAATGTAAAATAAAATTGTTAAAATGTACAATTACTCACACTCACACAAGTGAAAATGCATTAATAAGTTTTTAGGTTGACCCCCATGTGCCATTGGATATATTTGGTTTGGCAAACCCTTTACATCAGCCACAGATCTATCTATCTATCTATCTATCTATCTATCTATCTATTTATCTATCTATCTATCCCTCTATCTATCTATCTATCTATCTATCTATCTATTTATCTATCTATCTATCTATCTATCTATCTTTATTTATGTGTGTATATTATGTGCATAAATATATATATTTGTGTGTGTGTTTTTTCAAGTGTAATTTTTGAAAGCACCTGAATTGTATTTGATATCAACAGTTTGTTACAGCAGAATTTGGACTGGTAAGGGGGTGGAAGCAGTATGGACCAATCTGGTGTAATGCGTGTAGATATGCAGACAAAAAAAATGAACAGAATGATGAATGTTCAGTTTGCTGCTGCAACTTCACCATACATCTAGTAATAAAAGAAAAAACGTGTGCAACACCCATATACATATATATATATAAATATCTAGTTTGTTTTACCTATGGAATAGTATTAGAATATCAAACACCAACACAGAAAAAAGACAGAATACAAATGCATCATTCTGGTTTCTATGGATTGTGGTGCACTGCAGAGTGGGTATGTTGCCAGCTACCTTAATAATAGGGGTGCCATTTAAAATAAATGTCACTTAAATGCAATGCTCTTTGCAGTAACTCCCTGCATTGCAGCAAAATATAAGTGTGTCCTAGTATTACTGTAATGGATACATATGAATGGCCCCTCTGTGTTTTTGGGTTAGGATATAAAGATTGCAACAAGAGCCTTGCCCGTCTCTTATGACGGAGTTCAGTGACTTCTGCAGGAAATCCCAAACCTGCATGCAGACAGAAGATCATGAAAAAATGCTGTTGAATATGTACGTGAACACTTGGCAAGTGATTCATACCATTAAATCAGGAATTGACTGGAGCCATTACATATTTTTACATTACGGAGATCAATAGATATGTAAAATCATGGCAATGGAATAAAAATGCTCCCATTATACATTCACTGCTGATATAGCAAGAGATTTCAGCTATTTGAAAAATCAGCAGCAAAAGCAATTCAGGAAAAGTCTACAAACAGGAAAAAAAAACTCTCCTGGAATTTTGTTGGAGGTACAAATCTAGTTACTGAGTCCCCTTACTGATTGGCAGTCTGTCATGTTCCTGGAACCCCGCACTGTTTTGATGGCCACCCTTGGTTTCTTCTAGATAAGTTATGGGGTGTACAGGTTCAAGAAGAAAGAGATTTCCATTTGATGTTAAATGACAGAATGAGCTTTTCTATTTCTCCATTTACATATTGTTTCAATGCCTGTAAATCACACAGGAGGGGAACCTTTCATATTGAATGACTCCAAAGGAACTGCAGTGCAGATAAATATTTATGACTTTGTGCAATTGTACTAGACACCGTGTGCACTCATTAAATCATGGATTCCCATCGAATCAGCATTCAGCTAGTGATTGCAAAGTCTTGGATTCCTCAGTACATATTAAACCCAAAAATGTCATATAAGTTACAAATATGATTGGGTCTTAAAGTGAGGATCAATTTAACACCAAAAAAGAAGTAGTGAGTGGAATATTAAACAACTCTTAGTAATTCAACTCACTTCTCCTGTGTTCTCCTGGTTTGCTGTCTGATGCTGGTTTTCATTGTCTCTTACCTTTGCTGAAAACTTGGCATGAGTTATAAAAGTATTTTTAAAGGTCATTTTAAAAGACTGTCCACCTGTTTATTACAATTATGTGACATATCTATACTGTAGCACTTTAAAGGAAGCACGTATTTGTTTTGTGTTGTATTGTAAAACTTATTATGGACAGAATAACAAAACACAAGCTGTTAGATCATTTTGAAGTAATAAATACAAATAAGTTTTGTTCCTACTGCCAGCCAACAGGAGGTGGTGTTGGCTTGTTTTCTCATGTTTGTCTCTTTTACTATCTGCTGAAAAAATGTAATTTACAAACTCAAAGCTGACACTTACAGTAGTGAAGGTGACCAGAGACCTGTCATCCTGTTATGATGGAATGCAATGACTTTTGCAGGAAATTTCTTACCCCTTATTTACAGGTATATATGAGGCTTCAGATGAGTGACAGTCTGCTTGAAAAGAAGAGACTTATGCTGGGTTATTTCTTTAGAAAACCAATAATACTTTAAAAAATCTTTATATATTTATATATATATATATATATATATATATATATATGTTCGCTCTGAATGTTCAAGTAACAGATTTTATCTAGCTTTGTTTATCATTAGTAAGCATGATCTTTGCCTACTTGAGTTAGCTGGACTTCTACAAAGCTTAATTCCACTAGACTTTTAAACACAGTCAGTCCCAGCAGCCTTGAACCACTAATTTCAATTCTCTACTTCATAACACAACAGGACATCTACAAAAGTTAATTTCTATTATTTAATCCAAGCTTTTTTGGAAGTTCATGTGTGTTTAATGAAATCTGTGATTCAGCTGGCAAGTAAGCTAGCAAAGTATATTGCAAAGGACAAACTCTGTAAAAAAAAGTTTTTTTAATTTTCAGAAAATGGAAGGGCCACATACATAAAGGATAGCCTCCAACACTCAGATTATGGGAAATGCTCTCTAGATAAAATAAAGAAGGAAGTAAATTAAAGAAAGGATAAAAAATATTTCACTTAGGCTTCATGTAATCAGCAGTGACCTTTCTCTGCCTGCTCCTGGGATCCTGGGAAAATTGATTACTCCATGCATGTATGATTAGAATGCACTTCTGCAGTAATTTTAATTTAGCATCTGAGGCAGCTTAAAATCATGTGAATCAAAGTATTTTTTACTTTTTTTTTATTCATTTTTTTCCCTATTTTATCTAGCATGGAGGTGATGGGCTGCCTAATGAGGGGGCTGCTATTAACACTTATATCTGTTTAGTTTTTCAAGATTTCCCAGGCCTCAGTAATGCAAACCTGACCTTGGTTAATAGCATGGCAAAACATCCAAAATTAAATAATGTAAAAGTAACATTTATAGGTATGGGTTTACAGTCAGTAGCATATCTTTGTATCCCATGTCCAGGAGAAAGATGCCCCAGTGATTGCAAAGACCCATGTAAGATCCATACAAATAAATGTAGGACAGGGCTGCTCCGTATTCAGCTGAACCACTTCCAGGTCAGTAAGGCTTAGTGAGGAACAGGGAATCAAGGCAGCCTCTGAAGAAATGCCTACCATATACAAACATGCAGCTAGGGCTCCTGATAGTTTAATGGGGTTTTACAACTAAGTTAATATTCAATGGGGAAATCTTTAGAAAAGTATATTTGTGATTTCTCACAAATATACCAATTCTCTTTAAAGTCCATATGCAGCCATAGATTCATAAGATGGGTTCATAAGAAAGCGTTGGATTCTTAAGTCCAAACAGTTTGAATTTTGCTGTCCTTGTTCCATTGAGAATTGTCCTTTACTTTCTATTCAGGTGCTATTTGCCAAAATGTTTCCATCACTTGACCATCCAGACCAGTGTCTAGAGGTATTGGTCACTGTTAACACAGACAGCACAGACTTTATTCCTACTACGTCCACATTAAAAAAAAATGTTTTGTTCTACACGTACACTTTTACTATTAGATAGTTCTTGCTATTGAGAAAATGCCATACAGCAATGCTACTTCCAATTTCCCACTAGCCACAGGTGCAATCCAGATGAAATCTGTCTGCTCCTCACAAAAACAGAAATACAAGCAAGCAATGCAGAAGGCTGCACACCTGCTAAATCCTGTTCTTTTTTAATCAACTTTATTGGTCTGTTTGTAAGTATATTAGGCATATTGCTTCACCACCAGACTCTTGCTCCTCTATCTCTGACGCGTTCCACATCAACAAGGGTATAATCAACACCCTGATGGGGTGAAATATATCACAGGAGGGGAATCAAGAGTTTGGTGGTGCATACGCTTGATGTACATACTATATGGCCCAATAAAGTTATTTGGAAAAATTGAGCATGATTGAGCAGATGTGACTTTTTTAGTGTTTAGCTTTTAAGAATAGATTAGTAACACCTACAACGTTTCTTCATACTCACAAACACATTCTGATTGTTATGCAAGATTGCAGATAATTTTCAACATGGCTGCAGTTCTCACTTACCAATTATTTCATTTTTCTTTTTGGCCTGTGGGACAGAAAACAGACTACTCTTCACGAGCCAAAAGATTTAAACTCGAAGGCATAATCTAAAATAAGAAAAGTGCAGAAAGTAATAGTCTGTTAACCCCCCCAAAGGCTTAAAATTTCTTTGTGGTTTCCGTGTTCCAGGAATGGTCTAGTGCAGAGACAGATTTCTAGAACCGACTTTGAGAAGCTGGAGGGAGGACCCACCTGCCCCTAACATGCACCCCCTCAGAAAGCTTATTCCATACAGCTTTGCATTCTCAGCATCTGTCCCGCTGCATTTAGTCCATAAATTCTCTTCCTCTTGCACAGTACATAAAAAATCAATCTAATTATACAGGAAACATTAATTACAGCTGAAAGACCATCGAAAAAGATTGATTTTAGGGAAAGAGCTCTGGTGCATGGCTCAGTCCTCGAGATTGGCAGAAACATCAGGTTTAGTGGGATTGGGGTGGGAGGCTAACCTCTCCATAGGGGTTCATGTAAGGCCAACATTTTCTACATCAAGGGGCCACAAAATAGTGGCTCAGCTTTCCATTAAAGTAGACCTGAAATCAGGTCTACAAAAAATCTAGTATTGCCCATTGGCACTGATTTATTAAAGCTCTCCAAGGCCGGAGAGAATACACTTTCATTAGTGAAGCTGGGTGATCCAGCAAATCTGAAATGGATCTGGTCCAGGATTGAAAACAATTGCTAACAAATAGCTGATGACTATTAGGAAATCCATTCCAAGTTTGCTGGATTAACCAGCTTCACTGAGGAAAGTGTGTTCTCTCCAGGTCTGGAGAGCTTTAATAAATCAGCCCCATTGTGTCTACTCTGAGTAGACTCTGGAACAATGACTTTTTTTAAATTCCTCCTAAAAGTAGCAGTATACATCCTATGTTTTAAGCCTTCTAGATGTGTATTTGCAGTGTGGGAACTGCTGCCTCTGACTGTTAGTCTTACCAGATTTGGAGTGTGAATTGGTAATGCCACTATTGTGTTGCTCCCCATTTTCTTTGCTGGACAGAAAGCTGCAGTGGAAAGATGTTCTTTCTTTTGTTTCATTCATTCTTTGGATTATCACTCATCAGGCTACAAGCAATCAAAGGGGTGGCTCTGGCATAAGGAAAAAAAGATCTCCTCCTCTACCACACAGAGACTACCATACCTTCTACCATATAGAACAAGGCGTGGTCATTTCATAGGGGAAAATTCCCAACAAGGAGCCTTCAGGCAATGCAGGTATCTTTGAACTCTGCATGCTTTTATTCAGATTATCTTCCAGAGGTTAATTCTTTTTTATATAGCAGAGGGGAAGAGGTGGTCCTAATATCTATCTATCTATCTACCTATCTATCTATCTATCTATCTATCTATCTATCTATCTATCTATCTATCTATCTATCTACCTATCTATCTATCTATCTATCTATCTATCTATCTATCTATCTATCTATCTATTGTTTCCTATTACAAAGTACTAATTTGTCATTGCAGTAACCTAAAGCAACCAATCACTTCTGGTTTTTAGATGACATTAAATCTTGAGCTCAATGATTGCATTTTAATGATAAAAATAGAGCTTTAGTAGAAAAATATACCGTTATATGGAGGTTAGGAATTTATGTAAAGTTTCTACAAGGTCTACTTTAGGAATTAGCCTTTATTAGAATGAGGCTGCTGGTTGCAAAAGGGGATAATATTAACCCAACAATACAGGCCAAATTACTGCTCATGGCTCCTTAAATAATTAAAGAGAGCCCCATGTTCTGTTCTTATATAGAATATCCCTTACTTGACTTTAAGGAAAGTTGGCCATGTCTTCATTGCATTGCCCGACACCCCATGGTGCACAGAATGACCAAACGACAATGACCAAAGTCCCACCCTCTTAGCTGATACAAACCAAGAAAATAATACTGTACCAGACATTGAAACTGTTTAAAACAAGAGTTAAAAATAAAATTGGATTTTGCAATACCCTGGAAAACATTTACAGCACAGAACTTTTAATTTAAAGAAATCATGTTTATTGGTATTTAGCTATTAAAAAAAATCTACGTGGTATTGACAGACTAAATTCTTTCCACCTTTTTTCTGGACGGAATCCAAGCTTTGCAAGAAGAATAGGCTGTGTTTGGTAAAATATAACTTCTACTTGTTTTTTGGAAGCATTGTACTGAAAATAAATTACTTGCATGCCAAGCAATGTCTAGCATCTACACTCATTAAAACACCTAACCCTGCATTACAGATTTTCTCTGCGATGTGGGCTTCAAAAGTACAATAAAATGTATACTTTTCAAAAATCCAGCAAACCTGGAATGCATGTGTTCCAGAATTCAAAACATTTG
Organism: Pyxicephalus adspersus; assembly: GCF_032062135.1. NCBI lineage: Eukaryota > Metazoa > Chordata > Amphibia > Anura > Pyxicephalidae > Pyxicephalus > Pyxicephalus adspersus. Next base: position 19,842,015 of record NC_092864.1, on the reverse strand, counting down.
CTAACAAATGACTTTTAAGAAATACATTTCAGGTTTGCTGGATCACTGAGCTTCACTGATGAAAGTGTATCCTTTCCAGGCTTGGAAAGCTTTAATAAATCAGGCCTAATGTGAGGATATCATGTGTATGTGATTGCAATTAAAAAAGTGTTTTCCTGACTATAGTTTGTGGGAAACTACATGTTTTTTTTTAATGTTTTTTTTTTAGTTGGTACAGGTTTGTTGGCCTCTCTAACCCCTTTCCTCTACTCCATTAAAAAAACTCAGTTTTGCTCCTCATCCACAAACAAGAGAATTGTGCCACAATTGTCTGAGCTGCATAATGATTCTGGCTCATTACAGGCAGATGATCAGAACAATTCAAAGTATGCAGGAAAAAAGGGGACTTAGTTGGCACATAAATAAAATCTAGTAACAAAAACTTTTTGTTTGGAAAAAAATAAAACACCAATAAAAAATTCTGCTATTTGTCTTAACATCCTGATGGCAGGAGCTATCAGAGTTGGGAACTGTGGTCTATCTTCTTCATTTTTGAAGTGGCAATTCATCTACATCTATACAGGGATTCCTATCTGTTATCGCCTGTCGGTTTGCACCTGCCCTCATCATGAGCTCTTGGTTTGCTTTGAGGCGCTATATATATCTGAATGATGATGACAAGATACTGTAATGTATGATATTTACTATAAGTAATTATTTCTCAACGGTATTATCCTGATGAAGCGGCATTGACCGTGAAACGTGTCAAGATACCCTGTAATGTTGTGAGATGCTACACTGTTAGCTGTTAAATCATTTGATATACTATGGTTCGATCTATGAGCAATATTGATGTTCAGATTGTGCCGTCTTGGATGTTAAGACAAATGGCATAATCTTTTATTGGTGTTTTATTATTTTCTAAATAAAACGTTTTTGTTACTTTATTTATGTGCCAATTAAGTCCCCTACAATACTGTGGGGATATGGCAGGCAATTATTGAAATATTAAACTAAGCAGGTGATAAACTCATCATATCAATTTCAATAATTTTCAGAAAACCAGAACACCAACCAGGCACATATTTTAATATTTTTATAACAGTTTTCATTTATGTGTTTGTTTTGTATCTTTTTTTTGTTAGATTTATATATTGTACCCTTTTTGATCATAAACAAATTTGTGGACAATTTGGTGCCTCAAAAGTATGGTTCTTTGCAGTATTATTTTATAACCATGTCAGCAATTGCAGTTTATATAATCCATCATTAATAGGTCCACTTTAATATGTACATTCCTGAGGAAAGAAGGGAAGGTGAGGGCATGAGAGAAATCTTTAAACACAGAAAGTATGTAAAGTCATAATGGCAACATTTTTTTATGAATATATGATCAAGAACATGGGGACATAAGCCTATATTTTTAGGAAGAAAGTTCTAAACTAATTCTGGAAAGTATTACTAATATTACCAAAATAATAGTTGATGCTTGTAACAAACTTACAGCAAAGGTAGTCAGTCAACAGTAGGAGAATGAATATAAAAATGTTTGGGACCAGAAAAATTAGATTTAATGTACCATTTTGTCCATTGAGTCACCCTAAGGTCTCTTTAGGTTTCTGTTAAATAATGCAATTTGGTCAATGTACAAGTTGTTCAAAACAACACTGCAATTTTTATTACAAGTGTGCCATACAGTGCCATTCATTTTTAATGGAACCCTAACACTCCTGTGTTGCAATTCAGCAATACACCGGCTGTGACTTGTGGTGTGTCTGTGTGATACAACACAGGTTTTTGTTTGTTTATCTGTGTTATGCAGCAGAATACAACATTGTAAATGGCCTCTTAGAAGACCTTCAAGGCCTGATGGTGAAGGTGGATATTTCTCTCTTGGTCCCAACAACCTATGGTAGTTACATGACTTTTGCATCATGTCCCTGGAAAAGGTTGTTCAGTCAAAGCCCAATCTGGTGAGAACCCATCCTCGTCACTGTGTAATACCTAAATGTAACTGAGAATCTTTACAATTCTTTACTTATATATAAGAACATGTGTGATGATTACCAATGGCTGCCAGAAAGATGTGAAAAAGTATAGCTGAATAGGACAAACCCAATAAAATATGGAAAAGAAAGAAAAGTTTCCATAAATTAAAAACAAATAATGTACAAGCAGAAAATAATATGAATGAAAACTTCTTTTTTAATTGAGCCTCACGCAAATGCAATATTATAAATTACATTACAAAGTAATTTTAAATGCGGCAGCAACTTTACTCTCCTCTATAGAAGTTGTAAATTGCACATTATTTTTTTTCAGGCCACCACTCAAACGCCGAGAGGAATTTGCTTGTATTATGAGGCAAAGTATCTGATTAAGAAAGTTCATAATTTTTTTTTATTAACAATGACAATTTTTTGAATTTTAATATATATTCAAAATAGTGGAAGATTTGCGGAAGATAACACAGACTTTAATTAGGTACATTAGAGTCAGCTGAAAATTATCAAATTGGATAGGAACAAAAGACTTCTTTGAAAGGCAATCTCGTGGGTGACAGGAGAACTGAAATCACAACATCAATCAGATCCACCTACTTAAAAGGCCTACGGAATTGAGTCTCAGCAATGGGCTTCCCACATAGCCGCTTGCCAAGCAGGACTCGCGTGCAGATGAAATATTCTGTTTTCACACAGGAAATATACTGCAGAGGAATAGAATTAGATGTCGGTAAATGATAAGATGTGGCCTGATGCTTCAGAGAAAAGGAAATCTGTTACAAAGCACAACACCTGCAATGCTCCGATGGAAGCAGTCACTCTCCAGCTCCGAGTACTGTACACTAGTTCTGTTCACTGAGTCACTGCCCTGAAAACTAGCATGCGGATCATGAGTCATGGATTCCATCAGTACTGGTATTAGACTGAGAATCCAGGATTAAAGAAAAACTAAACCTATAAAAAAGATTGCTTGAGGGTAGAGCTTTTTTGACAGAGACTTTGCATGTGTCTGCTGACAAATAATTGTTTCTACTCTCTTCCAGCAATATGTTGCCTGTGGTGTGTGTGCATGCAATATACAGTCCTGGTCCAGCATCTGGAAGATGGCAAGGATGGAGCAAAGTACCAAGTTGTATGTCCTAACATCTTCACTTGATGGCGGCCAAAACACTGAAAGAAGCAAGTGGTGATAGATTTGGTGGTGGACAGGGCAGGGAGGGGGAGCACTGAACACTCAGTGTTAGAGAAGGGCCAATCTGGAGGAGTCTGCCATAATTTGTACGAATGCAATTCATGAATGCAAGACTGTACCTGCAAATTGTGACAAGTGCTGACCCTACACCTTGCTACAGTTTCGCTTTTTAAGAAATATTTCCCTAATTAAAGCCCAACTCCAGCCAACAATTTTTTAGGTATTTGTGGATTGGGAATAGGGAAGAGAGAACATTTTGGCAATCAGCAAAACGTACATAGACAGACAGACCAATATTTCCACAAATAGAACAAGTGATCTTCTCTGCATGGAATTTTTTACTCAACATGTGTATGCTATCTAAATTAAAATAAACTGCAAAACTTTAATCACCTTTAGGTTTGCTGTACCTAGAATGTAATTTGCTAATTTAAATCTCAACTGTACTTTGAATTGAAATTAACTAAACATATTCCAGATGCATCACATCAAAATTTGTCCAATGCTTACAGTTTTTGTAGAATTTAGCCACAACTAGAAATTTTAAAATTCGATCTTGTGATGATTGCCACAGCAGGAGTACATGAATGCAGCAGTGGGAATCCTCCTGTGCGTGATCCCCGGGCACTAGAAGTTAAATGAGGGCTTGCTGGGGTACTCCTACTATAATGATTTCCTCGATCTTCTGATGGGTCTGCAAAATCGGTTTGCCTAAATTTCACGGACCCATAGGAAGTTTGAGGAAATGTTCGCAAGAATGTCAGAGCAATTCTCGCTCATCCCTAGCCACAACGTGGTTAGAAAGAGTATTTCCCTTTCCAGCAGCTGCAAAGAATGGACATTGCTCTCCATGTGTGAAAGCAGCGGTCTGTTTGTAGAAGTTTGGCACCTGGCACAGATTCTTGCTGAGGCAGACCAATAGCTCTCCAATCAGCAAAACTTTACCTCCATGCTGATTGGAGGATTCTGACTTAGCTGGGGGCATATCAAGCTTCAGAGACCACTGCTGTAATACAGAGAGCAAGGGTCTCTTTTTGCAGAATGCTGGCCGGTGACAGGCTTAACTATTCAGCCTCTGGATTCTTGAGACCTTTTTTGCAGATTTTTTTTCTGCATATGAAATGTTATTTTTTAACTGACTTAATTGGACATTAAATGCATTTTTGATACAGGAAGTGTGGTTAGCTGAATTTGACATAAAATTAGCCTCTTGCAACATCCTATTCAGTACCTAACACGGGGAAAGGAAGGGGCAGGACTGGCAGCCAATCAGGTGTACTACATGAACATGTGCTGAGATAAAACTAGAATGAGCACAGAATGACCTCACCAGTCTACTCTTGCTCTTTTAGAGGTCAGGCAGGCGACTTACCCCTTCATTGTACAAAGAGATACTGGTGTTATTGTTCGAGCTTTGCTGTGTGAGAGGACTCTGTGACTTTTAGGACTGAATAATAGACAGGAATACAAAGTCATTGGAAGGTAGAACAGCTTGCTTCATTTGCGTATTTAGCTTTTTGCCTAAAGTTCAGCTTTAAAGTAGGACAGGAAAGGACCTCAAACATTCATGCAGTCTGGCTAAGAAGATCATATTTCCATGTCAGTAACCCTCCCAAATTCAAAAACTGAGAAAATTGTGAAAGCAGATACTGATCCAAAGAGCTCTGACCTTAGAAACCACAGAACGGCTTTTTGTTTTGAGCCTCGTCCTTTTTTAGATTCTGTTAGTATTTGTACTTTAATCTATGGGGACATTCCCCGCCAGCCGCTGCCTAAGCCCGTAAAGCAGAAGTTTGAAATTGTGTTAAATCTGCCGCATCTTTTATGAAAAAGAAAAATCCCGATCGTAATCATAATATTACATTGCCTTCATTAGCATTTTTCAGCAGAGGGTTTACCATCTCCCATAAAACCAAATTTTACAAATGCCATCTCTAAATCTGACACAAGCAAACAAAGCGCTTTCAATAACTGGACCATGTTTTATGTTTAATCATTTATCCTCAGAAATAATGTTATACCAAATTAATCTTTACAGAGCAAAGCTATTATCTTCCTATAAAGCAAATAGCAGCTATTAATTTATATATCTCCAGTGCTCAAACAGACAGGTAGACAAAAGAATAAAAAAAATCTTTTTATAGATACTGTTTGCGTTTTGTACAATTCATGTTTAAAACCGCCAAAAAAGTAAATTTTATTGGACCGAAGTCTATTAAAATTGCATTTCAATCTGTCGCTAATGTTTTACAGTAACCCATTTGCGAAGGTTAAAAAGATGTTGTAATTGAAATCTGTGATCCAAAGTATTTCGGGAGAATTTAGCATAATAGAGCGCTATTTTTTTTCTAGCATAATGGTGCCACTAAAATTTCTTATTCCTAAATTTCTAAATTTTCCATTTTACTATTAATAATGGAAGGCAGGGTAGTGTCTTAAACAAGTTAAGGCTAGGTCCAGAAAAGCGGTAGGAACAGTTAATCCCAGGCAGCTACCAGAGGTTGGCATTCTTAAAGTTGCTAGGCCACAACTGCCACGGCACTTGTTCTTAATAATAGTGGTTGAACTTTTTACTCTGGGTGACATAAGGCAATACTGAAGAGCTCCTATTCATTCTCTATAGGTGACTGTGGATAAAACTCTACATGTATTATAACTGTGGGCAACTACACGGGAGTTACATGATCCAAGATGGCAAGTCTACAAGAAGAGAAGATGATGGCGACATGTATCACGGGTTTAGTTCAGCTTTAACATTGGCCACAGCAGCCTTATATTTAGCAACCATCAATATAAATAACAGTCATCAAATACACATACTAAACTTAAACAGAAAAACATTGCCTGAAAATGGTCTTTGGGTGTCTAATAACCAAGATATTTTGAAAAACCACCCATGTCATAAGCTTGTGGACAACTTAAAAGTTGTATATAAACACTGACTTTCACCAATAGACTGAACTCTGGTAGAACCAAGAGCATACTTTTCATAACCCCCCAAAGACCCCCAAACCCACCAAGCCATTGCAGCAAGGAAAATTACCCTCCTGATTTTGGATAGGTGAATGGGACAACTTCTCCAAACACCCAGCCTTTCTGGAATGACTTCCCATCAGCACTTTGGCGATTACCTTGCAGGTCTACCATATTATCTGACCAGTGACCACCAAACTTCTAATTTTTTTATACACATAGGACCCTCAGTTACCCTTTTCTCTGGAATTATTTTTGTTCTTAGTCATGTAGCATCCCCCAGTTTATTTTCTCCAACAGGACCATTGGAATTGTTTTGTAACGACTCTTGATGTAACTTTTTATGCTGATTTACACAAGTAAATTAGACTGTTAACTTAGCAAGGTAAATTATCACTTTGCAAAGGATAGTTACCCCAGCTTAGTGAATATGATAATTGCAAGACTACCTTATCATGTGCAAGGAAATCATTTTTGTTTTCTTGCACAAAAAAATGGTTGGCGACGGCAGAGCCTAATTTCATTCACTAAGCTAGGTGAAATATCCCTTGCAAGGTGATGATTCACCTTGATAAGTGAACAGCATATATTCCTTTAGTAAATCAACCCCATTGTGCCTGGTAAAGTGTTTAAATTCTTTCTGTTGCTATGGAAGAAGCGCACACAAAGAATACCGTGTTGATACAAGCATTCTGTACATAACTGCAAACAGCTGTGTCTACAAATTCACCATGACATAGATAAAATTTTGATTTGGATATTCATTTCTCATGGAAACAATGATTACTTCAAACATTTGGTTCTGCAAACAACCACTGTAAAACTCTTTTAATGCGTATCAAAACCCACGACCAAAAATGAAATATATTGCAGCTAAACCACCCTTAGATCCGATAGCTGCAACTATTTTATTGAATTTTAATCTTTTGTGACCCTACCAGTAACACAGTGTTGTGTTCTAGGGTGGCAGTACTCGTTCATGTACTTCGTTTATAGAGAAGCAGTATTGCCTCCTTAGGACACTAATGGGCCTATTTATAAATCAGTGATTCTGATTCAAAAATTATCTGGAGGCCACTGGAAACACAAACATCTTAAGGTTTATAAACAAGGGAATGTTTAGAGAATATCAGATTCACTGTTTTATAAACAGACTCAGAGGAGGACATATGGATGTGCAAAGGGTACCACTGTATGCCAGTCAGTTATGGGGCCCTAGTCAGTTCTATGCAAAAGCCCACTGTTGGCTACATCTGCCTGTTAAAAGTGTTTTATGACTACAGAAGACCTCTGCTTGTCCTCTTCATCCTAAAATAGGAGAGCTGTTCAGGATACAGGTGGACAAGAAAGAGTTTAGCTTAGCTCGCTCTGCAGGATGTTGGTCTCCCTGAACATTCACCAGGTGTGTAGTCAATAAAAAAAGAAGAGGCACAGTACATGCCGGTCCCACTTCACCTCTGCCTATGTGTCACTCAACAG